>NC_048227.1:71781702-71791139 GCF_002007445.2 Ailuropoda melanoleuca
TTCCTTCCCTTATATTCATCTGTTTTGTTTCTTAAATTCCATATAAGTGAAATCGCATGGTATTTGCCTTTCTCTGACTGACTTATTTTGTGAAGGGTAAAGTTTTGAGAAAAAAAAAAGGAAGTCAGGGTTTTGAATAAAATAAGGAGGGGGGCGTGTGTATGAATGGAGTGGCCCATAAGAGCGAATTTAACATTGATTTTCTAACAATAGTGATACAGATGTGCTGAACCGTCAATAGGGTTGTCAGGTGTTACCTATGACCTGTGAATTTCGTGGATGAGGGCTACTGAGGCTAAGCGGCAGTGCTGGGAGCCAGCGTAGCCATTTGCCTGTAACTGTTACCACAATGGCTTCATGCTCTTTTGAACCAATTAAGCAAATTAGACGTCTGAACTGAGCAGCAAGTAAGCTTATTTAGCATCAGTTCTCTGGGTTGGTTCCTTACATGCAAGGTTTTAAGTTTTGTTTTTAAACAAATTATTAGTAATTAAAAAGCAACATGAAAGTGTCCTGTCATAGATGTAATTAGAAATTGGAACAAAATGTTATGTGCTAAGATGTAAAAAGCATTGTATATATTAGGGGAAAAGATCGGGCAACAATCTAAATACCTAACAGAGAATAGCTGAGTAAGCTATGATATATCCATATGCAGTTTATTTTATAGCACTTTTAAAATCAGAAATATAATTCTAAAATGATAATAGTAAAGATAATGCTAGACAAAAGCATTTAACACATGCAAGACACAGTCTGAAACAACTCTAGCCAGGCTCCCCAGCCCCTCCGGCCCCTGTTGGCCTTGCAGACTTTTCTCTAGGATGCTCCCTTCTACTGTTCCTCAACCCTCCAAGCATGTTCTTACTTCAGGTCCTTATTATGTTATTTCTTCTGCCCAAAACCTTGTTCCTCTGACTGTCTCATTCCCTACAGCCACTTTTCTTCATATAGGTCTCCAGTTAAGGGTCAGCTCTTCAAAAGATCTTAGACTATTCTGTCTAAAATGACTGCTCCCGCCCTCACTCCTGTTACCCATCTTTGCTTCTAATCATAGCCCTTATAATGGTCTGCTATTACTTTTTACATGTATGTGTCTACTGGTATAATGTCAATCTCTCCTGTGAAAACATGAGTTTTTCTGTGTATTCTAAGCACTGAGCACAATGCCAGTAGGAGCTCGCTATATATTTGTTACATAAACAAATTAATAAGTTGATTAATCACATGAATTAATTACATGAGTATTTCATTACAATGAATTCATGAAGTAATAACATTTTCATAAGGTCTATAAAGATGTGCTGTGCTTGGAGATCTGCTCTTGCTCATCCAGAAAGATTTTGCTTCTTTTAGGTATTAATAACTACCTGAAAAGAACCAGCAGACCCTGCACAGCAGATGGAGTATCCAACCAGAAAAAATACAGAGGTAGAGGAGATGAAAATCAGAAGAGTTGCTCCCCATTTAGTCAGAAATTATATTCCCTCTTTGCTTCTATCCATTCGTGAGAACATGTGGTTGGTATTATCATTTTATCCAGGGAGTGAGAGTGATAGAGAATTCAGAAAAAAAGGGGAGAAGGACACTTTCTAAATGAAGAAGCAGAGAAATTTCCAGTCAGAATATTCTAACACCTCTATCAAAAGAGTATAACTCCCAGACCGCCATCAAAAACCTAATGACTCAAAAATTCTGGACCCAAGTGCTGCCACACATTTTATCTAAAGCTCGGCCTCTAGATTAACCCTTTGTTCTCTGTTGAAATATAGACCCCTGAGAGAGGGTAGCATCTGATAGTGCCTGTGTGTGGCTTACGCTGGAGTATGAATGCTCAATGTAAGGGAAGACTCTGATTGGGGGTAGCAGAAAAAGCCAAGGAGCAATGAGCTATGAAGTGTTTGTGTGGGGAGGAAGCTGCAAAGAAAATGAGATTTTTGAGCACCCTCATTGGAGATATAAGACTGCTTAACAGAAAAAAGTCACAAATTCACAACTTGGACTAAAACTGGCCTTGCTAAATCATATACTGTATGCACTGCCTTTTAGTCACATGCACACATGCAAAAACACACATAATGATTTCTTTTCACCCAAATGTGATTAAATGAGATTTGGAAAATGGCCCCTCGGTGAGATTATTATAATGAACTTGAATCAATGATTTTTATGGTAAAGAATATAAGATGGTTTTGACCTATTGTTTATTTTTCAGTTTGGATAATACAAATTTTTTTTTTATTTAAAAAATGGGCAAATGCTAACCAGAAGGAACCCCATAGTGTGAAATACATTAGTACATTAAAAGATGGCATTAAGTATCTCCTGCCAGGAGAATTAGCCCTGAATATATATGCACTATGTATTTCTCCAAAGCGAATTTAATTTGATCCATATTTCTGATTTTTTTTAAAGATTTATTCATTTATTTGAGAAAGAGAGAGAGCAAAGCAGAGGAAAGAGGCAGAGGGAGAGGCAGATTCCCTGCTGAGCAGAGAGCCTGATGCAGGTCTGGGATCATATCCTGAGCTGAAGGCAGATGCTTAACCAACTGAGCCATCCAGGCGCCCCCCCCCATTTCCAAATTTTAAAGTTCTCACTCTTTTTTTTTTTTAATGTATTTATTTATTCGACAGAGACAGAGACAGCCAGCGAGACAGGGAACACAAGCAGGGGGAATGGGAGAGGAAGAAGCAGGCTTCCAGCGGAAGAGCCTGATATGGGGCTCGATCCCACAACGCCGGGATCACGCCCTGAGCCGAAGGCAGACGCTCAACCGCTGTGCCACCCAGGCGCCCCATAAAGTTCTCGCTCTTTACTAAATCAGAGAACAGATGACAGGAATAAACTTAATCAGTGAGTTTGTTTAAACTAACCACATGCTTAAGTGTCCTCCTCATATCTAGCCCAATCTTCCTAACACGATGCAAAACAGAATAAGATGATGCTTCTTGGAACCATGGTTTTTAAAAAATTATTTTTTCTAATATTTGTAAATATAATTCATCTTACTTTGATTTTTACTCTTTCACGGGAAAATAACATAAAAATCTATTCTGTTAATGATGTTTGCTTTTATCTAGAGGTGTCCTAATTTATAAAAGAAGACATGTTGCCTTTAAGTTGGATCTATTGGTTAAATTTGACCATACTTCCCTACAAATTAACTTCTTGATCAGCAAATTGTTCTCAGTGAAGGAACTTTGGTATTGTCAGCACTGTTGATGGATATTTGGTAAACATTATATTATGCCATACATTTAATATGAATTTTAGATTACAAATAAAATTTCCTGATCTATGATGCCAGCAAAACATTGCCTTAGCTAAGAATTTGATATTGTGCTTTCTAGATGAAAGAACTGTTGTATCACTAAAAACAGGTGTCATTCAATGTCAGTGTAGTCTTTGACAGGGGATACTTTGAAACACTGTTACAGAAATATTCAGATCTTGTCATTTGCCAGTATTCTGCTATTGCAATCCTTCCTTTCTTCCTTTTCCCCTTCTTTCAACAAATATTTTTGAGCATCAGTTATGTGCCCTGGGCCCAAGGGTCATGGCAGGGAGCCAGCAAGACCCAGGTCTTCTGCTCCTATTTTCCAAAGTCAAGCAGAGAAGATAGGTAATTAAAATGGAATTGCAGTGTTGCGTGATGAGTATGACAACATAGCATGTGTAAGATGGAAAAAAATTTGGGACCTCCCTGAAGTTCAGAGAAAGACTCTTAAGAGCTCCTCTTGAGAAATTCCTGTTTCCTCTCTTTCACATACCTGGGATCTCCAGCACCTTCTAGAATCTCAGAGGAATTGGGCTTATTAGAACTGTGCCACATGTGTCAGCTATGTTGGCTGGCAGGTATGATCTGAATCCCAGAAGCTGAGTGAAAGTTCCAGTCCTTTTGGACACTGTTGGTGCCAGTGTGACTTGCTCCAGTAGCAGTTACACTGACTAAGGGGCACACATCCACACTGGCCAGGTCCTTCAGGATACTTTTTGAGCTTAAAGCTGAGGTTCTTACACCAGCACAGGCAACCTCAAGGACGCTAGGAATGGAAAGGCAGTTGCAATTGGGATTATGATGCTACAGAGATGTGGGGCTTTGGAATTCTGTTCAGCTAAAGGATGGGGCAGAAACGAGCTGCTCCAACCATGAGTATATGCTGGGGGAACTGCAGGCCTCCCGAAGAAGAGAGAGGGCCTGTAAATCCCTCCCTGGGAAGTGTGAAACCCTTCATGAACCCAGCTGCCGCAGAGTCACTCTGATTTCACAAGGAATGTGTTACTCAGTCTGGTGGGACTACCCCTTAAGGTCAATTCTGGAGTGGAGTGGGGAAGGCTGAGGCCTCTGGTCTCGCTGACAGCATGGATGGTGGGGGTAGAAGCACTGGTTCTACAGGAAAAGCAACACCTCAGCTATGCCTGGTGGAAATTCCTCATGCTCAGCTAGTCCCAAGACAAACAATACAGCATCTACCAAGCATCTTTTTTGCTACTAGAGGTTGGAATCAGGAAGTCTAGATTCTGCCGCCTCTGATACTCAGATCCACTTCATCCATTTTCTTTTTTTTTCCACTTTTCCAGCCTCATAGAATTTTATATCAATGCAGCGTACCCCTTGCTGATGACCACTGAGCATTGAGGGACTCATGCTGGTCATGATCTCCTGTCATTAAATCACTGTAAAATAGGAATAGGACCCTTGGATGTTAGTGTTCTACTCTAAACCTCAAGAGAGCTGACCCATTCAGCCTCTGGGTCATCTGGCCTCTCTCTAAGTTTAGCCGGTAACATGTACTCTTTAAATTGGTGGAAAACTGGCAAAAAGAAATGAGAATCCAGGTATTTCTTTTTCTCTCCCTGTGTGTCAGAATTCCCAACCATGACCACATCTCCTCTGTGTCCTGTTGCTTGTACCAGATATGGTTCCAGATTCTAATGGTGGCCTCCATCCATGGGTCCCATTAGCACTCTCCCTACGGTCTGTCTTCAGCCTAGGATTGGGGGTTGCTTTCTCCTGCTTCCAGTCTTTGGTTTTCTTCTACCACCCTCAGTTCAGCTTCTCAGCTCTGTCATCATATATATAATCAGTTCCCTGCTATATCAGTTCAATTTCCAATCCCTAAAGTGCTTTCTGTGTTTCTTATTGGATCCCAACTGATATAGGTTTTACATACCCTAAAGATAATGATTACAGTAGTTCTGTGTATGCAAAAGGCAGACATTACTTGTAGGCTTGGAAAAAAAGTCGAGGAGTATAAAAGCTTCTCTGATTGTCAAATCAGTACTGTACTTGATTATTTATTCTGTAATGAGGAAAACACCTCTAACAGAAGACAGTGTGTCAGGTATCTTTTTTGAAAAATCCATCAAGAAGTCTGGTGTTAGAACCACAATGTCACCTGCACACCAGGAAAAACATTATGAATGAAACTTAGCTTATCCTTGTAAAATATTACTGCGGCCCCTTTGTCTTGTAAAATCCCACTGTTCCTTACCAGAGTCATTTCTCTATTACTCTGACTTTTTTTTTTAATTTTAAGAAAGAAAAATTCTGGAAGAAATGCCAGAATTTTCGCTGAGTTTACCAAAAAGAAGAGTAAGGGATCAAGTACTAGAAGGGAGGGAGAATTTTACTTTTCAAAAACTATTTTACACATTTTTACTGTATGCACTTGTTAATTTCTTTTTAAGATTTTATTTATTTGAAGGAGAAAGCATGAGCGAGGGGGAGGGGCAGAGGGAGAGAGGGAGTAGACTCCCCACTGAGCAGGGAGCCCTACACTGGGCTAGGTCCCAAATCCTGGGATCATGACCTGAGCCAAAGGTAGACTCTTAACTGACTGAGCCACCCAGGCAGCCCTGCACTTGTTAATTTTCTAATAAAGTTGCAAGAATGAAATCCTGAGGAGCCTGTTCCATTGTTGAGTATTTAATGCAAATATAAATAGAAACAAGATGCAGTTATTTTGGCTACTTGTGTCTTGGTGATTCAGTGATGCGTCAGAATGATGGCTGCATCTCATCTGTGCAAGCTACCTTCTCTCTGTTCATCCATGTGCAGAATTCCTTAAGAAGTAACTATTGGATTGTCAAGCAGCTGAGGTTGAAAGAATTCCTCCTACAGCCCAACACATATATAACTATGATTTGAGAGTATTTTAGCAACAGGATGATAAGATATTTTCCAAGAACTACATTCCCAAAATTGAAAAAATTTTCATAATAACGCTGAAAAAAAATCAGTGATATTAGTGAATGTGGCTTTTTGATATTATATAATGAAGTAAGTTAACATTTGGGACATCTGAGTAACTCAGCAAATCAAAAATTTCCAAATGATTCCACACATGATGTAACAAATCTTCCAGGGATAAAATATGTATTCAAAGTACAAGACACACAATTGCATTTCAATATAAAAGAGCATGAAAGTTCATTGATATGGTCCAGATTCCACATCACAACTAACCTTTAAAAAGCTACCACTTGTCAAGTCTGGGTATAGTATCAAGAAGAATATTCACTATGGTTTGAAATATTTAAAAATATCTGAAAAGGCTATGAGACTCCTTTTCCCTTTGTGCAGTACATTGTGAGCCTACATTTTTAAAAATATATTACAACTAAAACAATGCCACAAGAGATTAAATGGAGAAACAGACAGGAAGTCCATTTGTCTTCTCTTACCCCAGACATTAAAGAGATTCACAAAACAATGTCACACTTCACCAAATTTTTCTTCGGAAAAATATAATCATTTTTCATAAAAATATACGATTGATATTAACATTTAATAGGCTTATTATTACTTTAAAATGAAATGATACATATTTCTTATTTGCTCAGTTTTAATTTTTAAATCTGTCAATATTGATAGATATAATACATGTAAACAAAAGCCCCTTAGAATCTGCAGTAATATTTAGGAGTGTAACCAGGTCTTGAGATAAAGCATTTTGAGAACCACTGTTATGGAAAAAATCCACCTGTTTTTTAGGAACTGTTATGATACAAGAAATAAACTCTTGAGTTTGAGACATGTATTTTGTTGTCTACATGTTAACATCACTGAACTATATTCTAGCTCATGTAAAGGAACTACTGGGATCTGTGCCCCAAATCCAAGAGTGAGATATACATTTAGCTCAGTTTTTCTGTAGCACCTACTTGACACAGACTTCAGTATCTTCATGTCTACCATTAAGGAGAGTAGTTAGGTGGGTGCCAAATAATAAAGAAAAGTAAATAAAGTAAATAATAAAAAAAATTTTAAAAGTTTTGAGAACTTTAAAAAGTGTTAGTTGCTTGTATTCTTTAGGGACAAAAAATAATTTAATTTCTACTTAACACTGGTCAGGAATCTTCATCTGTAAATGTTACTTTTAAGCCAGACATCAGTATTTGCATACATTAACATTTGCATTATTTGATTCTAAGCTTCTCAGTGCTTTAGAATGACACACATTTTGTGCTTATCACCTACCTGTAAGGCAAGGAAGATATGTCTTCTCTGTTTTCAGTCACATTAAATTAATTGATCACTTTATTTATAGTAGTAAACAGTGCAAAAACAGTATATTTGAATTTAGAGGTATCTTAGATTGTAGATAGTTTCTAGGAACAGCCTTTCTTTTTTTTCTTTTATCTTTGTCAGACTTATGATTGAGGTAATATAGTTACCCAATTCTTTTTGCGTTCATATAAAAGGTATAAGACAAATGCTTTACTGTAATTCTATATCCAATCAATGTATTATTTAAGGACGACTGATTCTGGGAAGGAGAAAGTTCAGTTGATATTGTTTCTGTGTTTGATGCATGCTACCTCTCCAAGTGGAAAAAAGGGAAAAATTAATTTATGAGCAATTTATATTTTATTCATTTTCTAACTTTTTTCTATCAGTTGTAACTGAAATCAGCAGACAGGTGACTAGCCCAATTGAAACAAAGATGGGCTGAAACCCTGCTCTGTTTGATGGGCCAGTCCCGCTCTGGTATAGTTCTGTATAATGTGCACATGGCTGAGAAGATTTATCTTCAGGATATTCCCCAATAGGTCTTTTCAGGTTTGCCCAATCTATGCGGTATTGAGGTAGCTAAAGTCATGTGAGTCTCTGTCAGAAGCTCATGGCTAATGGCAGAGAATAGAAAGCAGGACACTTTGGTGGAGCTATGGTGTTGTTTTCTCCTCACCTATATGCCACATACAGAATACGCAGAAGAAAACAATGCCCTAATATCTATCAAAGGGACTAAAACATGTTATTTAATGCAGTGTCCCGAGGAGAGGAACATTTAGTTCCTATTATAAATTTCAGACTTCAGTTTATTCAGGGTGATAACCTAATAATGAGTATTTGTTATCCTAAACCATGGTGAAAGAGAATGAGCAACAAAATGATGTAAAATCTGTTGCTCATGACATTAAAATAGTAAATGGTTTTTTGTCATGTACTAGAATTATCCTAAATGGCTTAGACAATTTATAGTTCATTAGTTCTCACCACAGTCAATGTGGTAAATACTGTTTTTCTTCTCATTTTGTAGATGAGGAAAGAAGTCTGTCAGTTAGCAATGGGCCTGATCTTCACTTGATTCTCCTGTCCCTCTGATAGTATCACCATTCAGCCAGTCCCTCAAGCCAGAAAATGGTGACTCCATTAGGACTTCACCCCAAACTCTCTTTCCCTTTCCAGCCTCCAAGTGATATAAATTATGCCCCCCTACTATCATTACTAGAGATAGTATCCATCCCCTCAGTGACTGACTGGCATAAATCATGACCCTTGAGTGACCCACAGATAAAGTTTCTCAAACCGTTTTCTTTGCTGCCTGTCTGCTTCTTCAGTGCATTTTCAACCACTGACAATGGAATGATCTTTCTAAAAGGGCAAATTGTATAAGGTCATTTACCTGCTTGAAGCACTTCAGTGGCTCCCTGTTAGTTACAGAATACAATCAAACTCTCTAGCGTAGTATAAGGCTCTCCACAGCTTGACCTCTGCCTATCTCTACTTTTGTCACTCCCCATCTTCCCCCACCTCCTATAGCCCCTCATCCTTAGATTCCCCTCACGCAGGATCTGATGGGCATGTACCACACGGCGTTCCCTCTGCCTGTGGTGTCCCTCTATCTCTACTTTTCTTGGCCAAACTCTATTTAACCACACACTTGTCTCTACTGCCAGTGTCCAGGAGAGCTTTTCTGATTCTCTGCCTTATGTTTCCACCCCTCTCCACCTCTATACTTCTAGCACTTATAATATACTTCCCTCTCGGTTACTTTGTTTTCATCACTCTTATCTGCCTTGCATGGCTTGCATGAGAAGCTTGAACCATTAGTTATGGTGGCTTTAAATCTTGGCTTTTACCCTGACTACCTGAATGACCATAAGCCAGTTATTCTATTTTTCTTGCTCTTAGTTTCTCCATTAGT
>NC_048227.1:71791627-72047643 GCF_002007445.2 Ailuropoda melanoleuca
AAAGTTTTGAGAACTTTAAAAAGTGTTAGTTGCTTGTATTCTTTAGGGACAAAAAATAATTTAATTTCTACTTAACACTGGTCAGGAATCTTCATCTGTAAATGTTACTTTTAAGCCAGACATCAGTATTTGCATACATTAACATTTGCATTATTTGATTCTAAGCTTCTCAGTGCTTTAGAATGACACACATTTTGTGCTTATCACCTACCTGTAAGGCAAGGAAGATATGTCTTCTCTGTTTTCAGTCACATTAAATTAATTGATCACTTTATTTATAGTAGTAAACAGTGCAAAAACAGTATATTTGAATTTAGAGGTATCTTAGATTGTAGATAGTTTCTAGGAACAGCCTTTCTTTTTTTTCTTTTATCTTTGTCAGACTTATGATTGAGGTAATATAGTTACCCAATTCTTTTTGCGTTCATATAAAAGGTATAAGACAAATGCTTTACTGTAATTCTATATCCAATCAATGTATTATTTAAGGACGACTGATTCTGGGAAGGAGAAAGTTCAGTTGATATTGTTTCTGTGTTTGATGCATGCTACCTCTCCAAGTGGAAAAAAGGGAAAAATTAATTTATGAGCAATTTATATTTTATTCATTTTCTAACTTTTTTCTATCAGTTGTAACTGAAATCAGCAGACAGGTGACTAGCCCAATTGAAACAAAGATGGGCTGAAACCCTGCTCTGTTTGATGGGCCAGTCCCGCTCTGGTATAGTTCTGTATAATGTGCACATGGCTGAGAAGATTTATCTTCAGGATATTCCCCAATAGGTCTTTTCAGGTTTGCCCAATCTATGCGGTATTGAGGTAGCTAAAGTCATGTGAGTCTCTGTCAGAAGCTCATGGCTAATGGCAGAGAATAGAAAGCAGGACACTTTGGTGGAGCTATGGTGTTGTTTTCTCCTCACCTATATGCCACATACAGAATACGCAGAAGAAAACAATGCCCTAATATCTATCAAAGGGACTAAAACATGTTATTTAATGCAGTGTCCCGAGGAGAGGAACATTTAGTTCCTATTATAAATTTCAGACTTCAGTTTATTCAGGGTGATAACCTAATAATGAGTATTTGTTATCCTAAACCATGGTGAAAGAGAATGAGCAACAAAATGATGTAAAATCTGTTGCTCATGACATTAAAATAGTAAATGGTTTTTTGTCATGTACTAGAATTATCCTAAATGGCTTAGACAATTTATAGTTCATTAGTTCTCACCACAGTCAATGTGGTAAATACTGTTTTTCTTCTCATTTTGTAGATGAGGAAAGAAGTCTGTCAGTTAGCAATGGGCCTGATCTTCACTTGATTCTCCTGTCCCTCTGATAGTATCACCATTCAGCCAGTCCCTCAAGCCAGAAAATGGTGACTCCATTAGGACTTCACCCCAAACTCTCTTTCCCTTTCCAGCCTCCAAGTGATATAAATTATGCCCCCCTACTATCATTACTAGAGATAGTATCCATCCCCTCAGTGACTGACTGGCATAAATCATGACCCTTGAGTGACCCACAGATAAAGTTTCTCAAACCGTTTTCTTTGCTGCCTGTCTGCTTCTTCAGTGCATTTTCAACCACTGACAATGGAATGATCTTTCTAAAAGGGCAAATTGTATAAGGTCATTTACCTGCTTGAAGCACTTCAGTGGCTCCCTGTTAGTTACAGAATACAATCAAACTCTCTAGCGTAGTATAAGGCTCTCCACAGCTTGACCTCTGCCTATCTCTACTTTTGTCACTCCCCATCTTCCCCCACCTCCTATAGCCCCTCATCCTTAGATTCCCCTCACGCAGGATCTGATGGGCATGTACCACACGGCGTTCCCTCTGCCTGTGGTGTCCCTCTATCTCTACTTTTCTTGGCCAAACTCTATTTAACCACACACTTGTCTCTACTGCCAGTGTCCAGGAGAGCTTTTCTGATTCTCTGCCTTATGTTTCCACCCCTCTCCACCTCTATACTTCTAGCACTTATAATATACTTCCCTCTCGGTTACTTTGTTTTCATCACTCTTATCTGCCTTGCATGGCTTGCATGAGAAGCTTGAACCATTAGTTATGGTGGCTTTAAATCTTGGCTTTTACCCTGACTACCTGAATGACCATAAGCCAGTTATTCTATTTTTCTTGCTCTTAGTTTCTCCATTAGTAAAATGAGAGTATTAATTATACTAACTTCACAAAGTTAATATAAATATGAAATGATTCGATGGAAGTAACATTCTTAGTTTTGGGCTCATACAGTGAAAGTGTTCAATAAATGCAAATTATCAATATTAGCTATTTTCTGGGGAATGTAATAGAATTACTTTTATCACAATGAGTTGTCTTCATAGTACTTGCTTATATGTATTAAATATTTGTCTCCCAGACCTACGAACTAAAATTCATGAGAACAGGGGCGCCTGGGTGGCTCAGTCGTTAAGTGTCTGCCTTCAGCTCAGGGCGTGATCCCAGCGTTCTGGGATCGAGCCCCACATCGAGCTCCTCTGCTAGAAGCCTGCTTCTTCCTCTCCTACTCCCCCTGCTTGTGTTCCCTCTCTCACTGGCTGTCTCTCTCTGTCAAATAAATAAATAAAATCTTTAAAAAAATAAAATAAAATAAGATTCATGAGAACAGTAAATTTGGTAAACTTATTCACTGTTGTAATCTTGTTATCTAGCATGTCCTAGGCAGTCAATATATGTTATTTGAATAAACTATAAATTTAAAAAAAATGTGGTAGCAAACTAAAAAAGCTGGCAGGACCAGGAAACTGAGAAGTATCCAAGGAGGAGTAAGGGCACATTCAAGTATTGTATTTTCTCTGGATCAACTTGGCCAAGAAAATGGTTCTATATAAGACTAAATAAGATTATACTGAAATGTGATGTCACTTAGTAATTAAATTGTATACCTCTTTATCCAAGTATAATCAATAGTCAGCATTAACCAGAAAAATTATTGAGATGGGGCGCCTGGGTGGCACAGCGGTTAAGCGTCTGCCTTCGGCTCAGGGCGTGATCCCAGCGTTATGGGATCGAGCCCCACATCAGGCTCCTCTGCTGTGAGCCTGCTTCTTCCTCTCCCACTCCCCCTGCTTGTGTTCCCTCTCTCTCTGGTTGTCTCTCTCTCTGTTGAANGTAAATTGTGTACCTCTTTATCCAAGTATAATCAATAGTCAGCATTAACCAGAAAAATTATTGAGATGAATAGGCCTAATGTGAGAATAGTATCTACTTTGATACACAATTGCTCACAGTGGTTTGACTCTTTTACTCATTTTTTAAATTCCCTTTAACTTGATTTCTATTAGCTATTGAGGTTACTGAATGGCCAAGACTCATTAATTTCACTTTTGCTGACTATTTAAAAATAATATACCTGAAATTTCAAGAATAGAGCCCAAAGGAGATAATTACTATAGAAAACAACAAAATGCCAAATACCTGGTCAAGCGACACTTGTGTTACAAATGGAAAAGGCTGGACATCCTGAATGTGCTTTCTTGTAGCCAGCTAGAAGGTATAAGAGGACACTTTTAAGGGCTGGTTGTAGGACAAGACCATCAGCAGGACTGGACATGTCAGGGAGATGAACAAGGTTCTTTGAGAAGCCTTAAAAGGATAGTCCCTTAGCCACTGGCAGCCTCTCACAATTCCTTGAGGCTGTATATTGACTTGTTGAGAGGCTTCCTCCCTCTGGTATGGCTCTGCACCAATGCAGCCAGTGTCTGTCTCAACAGTGTGTGATTGTAACCACTCTTCGATCTTTTTAAACATAAAGATTCCCAGGCTCCTAGCCAGACTCACTGAATCAGTATCTCCTAAAACTGCAAATTTAAATTTTTAACTCTCTAGAGCTAAAGTAGTAATAAATCCTTGTTTACCTAGGTCAGTATTGATCTTCCCTTGTTATTCTATTGTAATTCACTCTAAAAATGTTCCAGTTTGGATAAGTTATATGTTCACCCTCTCTACAGGTAGTTCTGTTGAGAAGCCAAGGTCAAGGCTTCCTCTCAACTGCCTTTTCTCATATTTATGCTCTATATTTATGGAGCTCTTGCTAAAAACTTTGATATATATACATACACAATATGGATGTACGTGTGTATACATACATGCATATATCACACACATATATTTTTCAGACTTACATTTCACAGTAGAGCAATGATAAGCAAGGAATGATGTCCTGAGTCTTCAGTCTTGTATAAAATGACATTTGGCCTAATTAAAGTTTTCTTCAATCACTGTGTTTCTTGCAGAGTATAGGTCAGGACTCCCTTGCCCCTTTACATGAAATTGAATGTATGAACTGAACTTCTTCAGAATGTTCAGCACTTTCCCCTAGGCCTTTAAATAAAGCATGAGACCCAAAGGCAAGCAAATGGTATGTCAGTGTCTGGCTGATTACCTCCCATCCTATTTACCCATTGCTTTCTGTTCAGTGATGACAAGCATTAGATGAAGCTTGAAATGACACAACGGACCACACAAAAACGAATGTGTATCACTAACAAAGTTCTAGTCTAACATTTGCAGACAGCTCTGTGGTTTTAAAATTGGATTTTCTCACATCCAGAGTGCCAACAACTACATCTATCTAGGTTGATGGCTTAATCTATATATAATCAGAATAACAATTATTTTCCTCTTTTTAAAGATGGGTTAATTGGTTTCTAAAATTTAAGACCTCAGGAAAAAAGTCATCGTATACTGTGCTTTGTTCAGCTCTGCATCTCCACCCCAAGTCTAGTCTGAGACCTGAGTGGTGGTTAGTAAATACTTAGATGAATTAAACTGAATAAATTAATAAGCAAATAGAAATAGTACTACACCAGGTCAGTAATTCTCAATCAGAGGCAATTTTGCCGCCCAGGGAACATTGGTAATATCTGGAAACATTTTTGGTTGTCACAGTTGAGGGAGGTATGACTAACATCTGGTGGGTAGAGTTCCGGGATGCTGTTAAATATCCCACAATGCATAGAACAGCCCATGACAGCACAAAACTTTCCAGCCCAAGATGTCAGGAGTACCAAGGTTGAGAGATACTGCTCTAGGTCAGTACTCTAGACCTAGATTACTTCCATTTTTTTAATTTTATCAGTGCTATAAACTTATTTTACTGATGTAAGAAAATAAAATTGTTCACTTTATTATTAGTATGGGATAAAGATCCATTTAACTGATGTGGCCAACAAGACACCAACCAATTATACCCTACCAACCTCCCTTTGCTTGCTGTTATTACTCTTCAGCTAGAACCATTTATAGTGATGATTCTCTGTAGCATATCCACTTGGAGACCTTTTTTTTAAACTAATTTGTTTTTATTTTATGTATTTGAGAGAGAGAGTGAGCAAGAGAGAGAAAGAGAGCATGAGTGGGGGGAGGGGCAGAGGGAGAAGCAGACTCCCCACTGAGCAGGGAGCCCTGATGTGGGACTAGATCCCAGGACCCCAGGATCATGACATGAGCCGAAGGCAGATGCTTAACTGACTGAGCCAACCAGGTGCCCCCAGAGGGCTTGTTAAAAGGCAAATTGTTGAGTCCCTTCCCCAGAGATGCTGATTTAGCAAGTCTATGGTGGGACCTAAGAATTTGCGTTTATAACAAGTCTCTTGGTTGTGCTGGTGCTGTTGCTCCAGGTACCACACTCTAAAAAATATTCACCTATAGGAACGCAATCCACCTTTTTGCAAATTGCCAAAATTACTGTGCTCTTCTCTCTCTCCCAGGTTATTGTTAATGAAGACTGTCTGCTTCTGCTTGTAAATACAATAAATCTTCATTTTTAATAGGCTCCATATTTCCAAGTTTTCCTTCTTGCTAAAAACTTCTTTACAATCCCCAAATCAGTAATCACAGTGTTTTTATGGTCATTCATGCACATGTGCAGAGCTGCAAAATATTTGAGTCAGTGCACATGTTCCAAGCCGAGGTTGAACAAAGATGCTCTGCCTCTTGTTTCAACTCTCACGCTGTAAACAAGTGCCCTTTTCAGTCTATTTAGTGCCATGTTTTCTGCATCTGTGTGCTTTCGTTGGCGACTTTTTCTGTTCAAAATGGCCCCCAAACATAGTGCTGAAATGCTGACTGGTGTTCCTAAGCACGAGAAGGCTATGATATTCCTTATGGAGAAAATTTATGTTCCTTCAGGCATAAGTTATGGTGCTGTGCAGCATAAGCTCAATGTTAACGAATTACATATATATTTTTTATTTAAATAAAACACACATAAAACAGGTTATATATTGATGGGTTGATGAAAATGTTGTAACCAGAAGTTCACAGGAACCTGACCCTATTTTTCCTGTAGGAACAATGATTCAATATTCACTAACTCAGTATTTGCAGCAAGTTTATAGAAAATAACTACCCTAAGTACCAAGAAATGGCTACAAATAAATCTTTCTCACCCAGTTGCCCACTATTCCCAACTGCCCAATCCATACAGAACTTACTTTCTGTGCATTCAAATGGCTCCTTCTATATGCAAGATACTCTAAACTATAAAAAAGTCAACAATGCAGTGTTACTTTGAAACACCCTACTGGGTTGGGTTTGTATTTTATATTCATTTGGTTTCACCTTTGTTAAGCATAATGCTGGGTATTTAATGAGTGTTTACTAAATATTACCAAATAAATTAATTCAAATGCAAACATGTTGTCTCTGTGGATATTGGACTGTTAACATGGATTAGATTAGTTTGTTTATTTCCTGAAACCTAACAAACTCAGAGGAGAGAGACTGCCTCACAAGTCAATGTTATGAAAAGATAAGTGACGGAATGATTTTTTTTTTCCTGAAGGTCAAATCCATTACATCCTCTTTTTTCTGTGTGTGTGTACGTGTGTATATTTGTCTATGGGTTTGAACCAATTTTTATGGTTCAACTGAATTAAGTGATTTTGAACCAGTGAACCTAAGAAAGAAAATAAAAGCCTATTTATTGGCATGTCGGAAAAAGGGGAAAAAATTGACATGACACTAATTGCTGAACTGTGCATCCATTTTGATTCCCTATCCGTTTCTAGATTCTGGATTCTGTTGGCGCTTCACTTTTGGTCCCAGAATAGAAAACCCTTGTAGGTAAATATTGCTTATGGAATAGGTCATGGTAATGGATATTCCTGGGCCAGGGACAAGCTGCGTGTAGGTCCCCATCTTTCACCTCCTGAAGACATTTGAAGGCTTAGGTTATGTTGATAACATCAGCCTGACAGGGTGAATTTTAAGGCCAACTGCAGTAGACCTGGTAAATCTCCCAAAACTCTGATAATGTATAACTTTCTTTCATCTTTGGCACCAGCGCAAAGTAATTTTGTGTGTTTGGTTTTTTCTAGTCCTTTCCTTCAAAAGCCCTTATATCAGAAGCCCAGAAGTGAATGGGTGGGGGGGTTATCTTTCATTAGTTTATTCTCACCTAAGAACTGAAGCAAGGGATTTTGATGAATTTTTCTTACTCAAGATAAATAGACTGAACATTCAAAACAAATAAGCATGGATACTTCTTGAGCGCAAACCAGTCAGAACTGAAGCCAGCCATAGAGTGAGTGGAATCCCGGAACCCCATTGTTGTGCTAAGCATGAAATTACACTTGCTGGGTCTTTAGGAGAATGGGAAGAAATCATCTTAGAAGAGGGCTCAGGGAGAGTGGCACAGCACTCAGAGAGCTTGGGACAGAGCTATTTACTAACCTTTTGGAGGTATTTCAATATTTTGACAATTAGCCTGAAGCAAACATCTATCAAGATAAGTGTACTGAATCAGAACATTATTTTGTCTGAGAAATACTAACCAGTAAAAGGCTGATTTTTACTTTTTTTTAAGATGCTATCTGAACACTAGATTTGGCTTCTGTCTTTTCCAAAGGGAGAAATTACATCTGCAGATGAAATTCTCTAATCCTGAAAGAAACCTGCATCTTTTTTTCCATCCCAGCCCCAAAGTTAGATATTCATGAAGAGAACTTTAAAAAATAATGCACTACATGATAGATTAGGAAGGGCCCAGTGTTGTAATTTGCAGGGCACATGAACATATTAGAAACATGTAAGGGACATTTTACCTTACCTTCCCCAGAAGATGGTAATGTGCTTCTTTATCTATTTCAGGGCCTGTGAACTTGTGGGAGGGACCATATCCATGGGACTGAGGGAGTGAGAGAAAGTATGAGAGCTGCAAATCCAGAATTTAGATCTATATGGTAAGGAAGGGGCTAGTCTGAACCTAGGTCTATCAGAGACCCTAGGAAACCAGGAGAAGCCATTACAAGCACTATGAAGAACAAGTTAGTAAAAAGAAAGAGGCATCTGAAATATATGTTAAAAGGTCAAGCTTCTGGGACTATTAGGGCATTTTGATAGAAAATTCTTTTTAGTTGATATAATATATTTGAAGGAAATTTTCACTTTCTGGCCCTGGTTTCCATGAGACGAATAACTATATTCCAATAACCCAGTATTGTGCAGTGCACAGGTGTAGATGATCAATAAATACACATTGAGTGATTAAAGCCTTGCTAGCCAGAAAACCTGAAACAAAAAACCATCCAAACTTGAATGCTTACTACCAGTTAAACCTGTAAGTCAGAAGCAGACTGCTATGGTGGTTGATATTCTGAAAATTATTCTTGTCACAGACCTACCCTGTCGGCTGATGATGTGATGTTTATATGTGTGGGCAAAAGGGGTTAGCAGGTATCTGTAATCATTCTGTCCTTTTGACCTTTTGTTTTCTTTATCTGTCAATGGCAATTTCGCATGATGTGACCTTTTGAAGTCCAGGACTGTGCCTGTCTTGTTCACCAGACCCTGACACAGAGTAGCTGCTCAATAAATATTTGTTCAGTGAATGAGAAGCCCTTTAACAGTTGGGAGCATATACCTCTTCAGAGCAATAGACTATAAACCCATTCTGAAATCACTTCTGCTTTCTTGTCTCTTCAAATCCAAAAGAGTCAGAACACACAGAGCAAACTCTCCATCAAGTAAAAATCCCCCTATGACTGCAGAGTCTAAGGTTAAATATAATTTTTTCAAGTTGTCTTCTAGGATTCAGAGTTCTTAGCTTCAACTCAGTGTTCTCAGAGGAAGCTCAAAGAGCAGGGAAAACATGTGAAAAGACTGAGTCTATTTATAAATTACTTTTGGTGCTGCACAGAACATGGCCAAAACTTGAACTTCTTGTGATCTTATGAGCCCTCTACCGTTCTTATCGCTAACCCTGCTATCCTTTTCCCTACCTCAGTCAGAGTGCGGATGTCATGGATTCTATTGGTTACTAATCTCTATTTAGCAATCCAGCACTTGTGATTATTTCTATGAAACTAGAATCTCTAGATAAAAAGTGATTTATCTGGCCTCTTGATGCCAAATAACCAATTTGCCTGGTATATCAAATTAATTGAACATTTGTGCTTCTTTATATAGGCAGAACTCAGAGCAGCGAGTCTATTGTAGGAATAGTATTTGTCTCCTTTTCTAATAACACTGTTTTTGTCTTGTCTTTTTCCTGAATTAAAAGTACTTTAAAAACTGGAAAATGTGCTTTAGTATCTTTATAATTTCTAATTATTTTTTAAATAATTAGGGTTCATTCAGAGCAACTGAATTCTTAAAATGATAGTTTATATACGGACTATAAGCTTTGGGAGGTTCCTTTTCTTTTAGTTTAACATAGTAGCCAACACCTGATATAATGCTGTATATATAGTAGGTATTCAATACATATTTGCTAAATTAACAAATGAATGATCTTTGTGATGCTTTTGATTTCCTCCATTGCTTCTTAGTTACAGACACTGAAGAATAAATTGGGCCAGAAATGACCCTTAAGATTGTGAAATCATAGACAAAGCAGAGATTGATTTTTCAGTTCTGGAAAGATCAGGCGAGGACTTTTCCAGCCGAGGGCATAGTGAGGAGTAGTTCATGTGCCCTGAGCTAGAGAGTTGATGGCTTTGCTTGATCATGGCAGTCACCATTGGAAAAACTGTCAAAGCATGCTCCCTGTAGTTGGTTATTTCATGGCTTTGTTCCATTCACAAAGAAAAAGTATATTTGTGATAGAATACAATTCTTCCTTCTATTGATTTTTGAAGGATAGAACAATTTAAAAGATGCCACATTTGACAGAAATGCCAGAAACTTAGCAGAATTTTAAAATTATTCAGTAAAAGCCTGGAGGTCTTATCTCATGCAAAATAGATCTCTGGTCTACAGTTAGTCACCTAGCTAGGTCACTGTGCTCCTAGTCATTATTTATTTCCTCCTTCTCTAAAAGGTTTGATTTGTGTCCCTTTGCTTTTGGGCCTTGCTTTCTGTCAGATTGTCAATAAGTAAATAAACCTGAGAAGTTGGAAACAGCTGTGGCTTACGAAAACATCACTGGGGATAAAAGTAATGAAATTCAAGTTTAGTTTGACTCACTTGAGCAATAAGAAAACCTTAAATTCAGGCATGTGAAATTAACTTATACCTATAAATTAACATACAGTGCACAGGTACTCATTAGATCATTGTTACATAATGGCCCCATACATGGGATGCAACTGTGAACTGATGAGAATAATTCTTCATGCCACTTACAGAATCTGTTTTTTTATGGAAATCTCTCATGTAATCTTTCTTAAGTGATATTTATATTTTGACAAGACTGGGTAGTGGGAAGAGTTGGAATCAGAAGACCTGGTTTCTAACCTTAGCTACACCATTTTCTGGCTTTATGATATAGACAAGTCATTTTCCTTTCTAAAGTTAGAGATTCTTTTATAAAATTAGGACAAAAATAACACTCAGAGCACTGCTGGAATTTCAAATATGAAACTAAACAATGGTTGAAAAGAATTCTACTATAAATAATTAAAAGAATGAATCATAATGAAATGCTGCATACTGGTAGAGATTGGTAAGAAGAGACTGGTCTCCAAATCGCACTGCAAACACTACAGACCCAGCAAAGCAACTCCTGGAAGTTCCACCCTGGAGGCCAGTGTCAGCCACTTATGCATGATGGCTTTACAAATATAGTTGTATAACAACAATCGGGACCGTGTTTTACGTGCCCAAATATGCCACCCAGTGAGAATTTTGTGTATTATTTCATTTAATCCTCACTACATTCCAAAAAAGTAGATGTTATTTCCACCTATGAATAAGAAAATGAAGGCCAAAAGAGGTAAAATGAGTTAACTAAAGTTAAGTCTATGATGGTAACTCATACAACTAGGGCCAAAGCATCTAAAGACCTAGATATTATGTTCTGAGCCTAATGCTTATATGACCTACTATTTTAAGAGCTATATGTTTAATGTGTAGGTTTCCTCTTTATTTTTGCTTTATTATAATGATTCATTATTCTGCACAAATGACATTGGAAAAATAATATGAAGAAATTGGGCTCTATGAGGTCGTCTGTAAAATGGTTTGTTTTATGTCCTCTCCAGCTTTTATAGTACTGCAGTTCTGGTAAGGGAATGTTATAATCACACTTTCTCTATCAATTTCTTCACTTTCTTCCTTGTCTTCTTTAACAATATTATATTAGATGGTCAAAAAAGAAAAAAAAAAGTCATGACCTGCTAATAATAAATTCACCTGTATAAGGTTCTTCTGAAAAACAGAACCAACAGAGATATATCTTTATGTATTCTTCTATAGCAATAACTATAGCTATCTATCTATAAAGAGATTTATTATAAGGAATTGACTCATGTGATTATGGGGTCTGAAGTTCCAAGATCTGCAGTTAGCTAATTGGAGACCCGGGAGAGCTGATGTGTAATCTGTTTGAGTCTGGAAACCTGGGAACCAGGAAAGCTTATGGTGTTCCAGTCCAAAGTCCAACAGGCTCAAGACCCAAGAAGAGTCAGTGCTTTCATCTGAGTCCAAAAGCCAGAGAAGACCAATGTTCCAGCTCAACAAACTGGGCAAGAGGAGTTCCCTCTAACTCAACTTTGGTTTAGTTCAGGTCTTCTGTTGATCTGATGAGGCCCACCCGCAATAAGGAGAGAGGGCAATCACAAGCAGGGGGAGCAACAGGGAGAGAGAGAAGCAGGCTCCCCGCTGAGCAAGGAGTCTGATGTGGGGCTCGATCCCAGGACCCTGGGATCAGGACCAGAGCTGAAGGCAGACAGTTAAACAACTGAGCCACCCAGGCACCCCTTGATGAAGGCCATTCTAATAGGCCTGAGGTGATACCACCTTTAATTTTCATTTCTCTAATGACTAGTGATGTTGAGAATCTTTTCACAGACCTATTTGACTTTCATATATCATCTTTGGAGACATGTTTACTTATGTTCTTCGCCTATTTTTTGATCGGGTTATTCAGGATTTTTGTTTGTTTTGCTATTGAGCTGTGTTACATGTTTTTAATATTAACTCCTTATGAGATATATAGTTTGCAAATATTTTTCGTATTCTGTAGGTTGTCTTTTCACTTTGTTGATGGTTTTTTCTGTTATGCAGAAGCTTTTTAGTTTGATATAGTCCCACTTGTTTATTTTTGATTTTGTTGCTTATGCTTTAGATGTCATATCCAAAAATCGTTACAAAGACCTACATCAAGGAACTTTATTCCTATGTTTTCTTATAGGAATTTTGTGGTTTCAGGTCTTATATTTTAGTTTTTAATGCATTTTGAGTTAATTTTTGTCAATGATGTACGATATGGGTCCAGTGTCATTCTTTTGCATGTGAATACCCAATTATCGCAGCACCAGTTTTTAAAAAACTGTCTTTTCTCATTGAGTATTTTTAGCTCCCTTGTCAAATATAGTTACCATACATGCTTGAGTTTATTTCTGCATTCTCAGTTCTGTTCAATTCGTTTATTTGTCTGTTTTGGTGACTATAGCTTTATAGTATAGTTTGAAGTCAGGTAGTGTAATGTCTCCTGCTATAGTTTTCTTTCTCAAGATTTCTTTGGCTATTTGGGGTCTTTTGTGATTCCATATAAATTTTAACAGTGTTTTTTCTACTTCTGTAAAAAATGCTATTGGAATATTAATAGGGATTGCATTGACTCTATAGATGGCTTTTGGTAGTATTGACATTTAAACAATATTAATTCTTTCAGTCCATGAACACGGAATACCTTTCCATTTATTTGTGTCTTCCTTAATTTCTTTCCTTAATGTCTTGTGGTTTTCAGAGTAGAGATCCTTAATTAAATGTATCCCTAAGTATGTTTTGTTTTGTTTTTGTTGCTATTGTAAATGGGATCAATTTATTTATTTCTTCTTCAGAAATTTTGTTGCTTTGTGTGTATATACACTAGTGATTTATATATGTTAATTTTTTATTCTTCAAATTTACTCAATTCATTGATTTGATTTAGATCTTTTTTGGTTGTGTCTTTAACCATGTCATGTGCAGATAGAGACAGTTTTACTTCTTCCTTTACAATTCTGATACCCTTCCTTCCTTCCTTCCACCCTCCTTCCCTCCCACTGCCCTCACTCCCTCCCGCCCCCTGCTCCCTCCCCTCACCCTTCCCTCCCTCCTCTTTTTCTTTCTCCCTCTCTCTCTCTCTCTTCTCCCCTTCCCTTTCTCTTTTTCCCTTTCTTTTCTCCTGATTATTCTAGTATGATGTTGAATAGGAGTGGTGAGAGTGGGCACCCTTGTCTTGGAGGAAAAGTTTCAACTCTTCATCATTGAATATATCAGCTGGGAGCTTGTTATATATGCCCCTTATTATGTTGAAATATGTTCCTTCTGTGCCTAATTTGTTAAGAGTTTTTATCATGAGTAGATATTGAACTTTGTCAAGTGTTTTTTCTGTGTCCATTGGGATGATAATATGATTCTTTTATTCTATTAATGTGATGTATCACATTGATTGATTTGAGTGTGCTAAATCTTCCTTGCATTCCAGGGATAGATCCCACTTGATCATGGTGAATGACCCTTTTAATGTGCTGCTGAATTCAGTTTGCCAGTAATTTATTGAGAACTTTTGTATCAATATTCATCAGGGATATTGGTCTGTAGTTTTCTTTTCTAATAGTGCTCTTTTCTAGTTGGTTATCAGGATAATGCTGACTTTGAAAGATGAGTTTGGGACATTCGCCCCTCTTTGATTTTTTGGAAAAGTTTGAGAAGGATTGGTGTTAATTCTTCCTTAAATGTTTGGTAAAATTTATCAGTGAAGTCATGTGGCCCTAGACTTGCCTTAATTGCAGAATTTTTTATTACTAATTGAGCCTCCTTACTAGTAATTGGTCTATTCAAAATTTTTTATTTCCTCTTGATTTGGTCTTAGTGACTTGTGTGCTTCTAAGTATTTTTCCATTTCTTTTATGTTGTCCAGTTTGTTGGCATTTAGTTGTTCATAGTAACTTCTTATGATTCTATGAAGTTCTGTGGTATTCCTTATAAAGTCTGCTTTTTCATTTATAGTTTTGTTAATTTGGATCCTTTCTCTTTTTTCCTTGGTTAGTCTAGCTAAAGGTTTGTTGATTTTGTTTGTCTATTCGAAGAACCAATTTATAGTTTGGTTAAACTTTTCTGTTGTTTTTCTGATGTCTATTCATTTATTTCTGCTCAAATACTTATCGAATTTCTTCTGCTAACGTGAGCGCGGTTTGTTCTTCTTCTAGCTCCTTAAGGTGTAGACGTAGGTTGTTTATTTGGCATCTTTCTTGTTTCTTAATGTAGGTGTTTCTTGCTACAAATCTCCTCTTAGAATAGCTTTTGCTGAATTTCACAAGTTCTGGTATGCTGTGTTGTGTTTTCATTTCAGTTTGTCTCGAGAAACTTTTTAAAAATTTATCCTCTAATTTCTTCTTTGATCCATTGGATTGTTCAGGAATGTGTTGTTTAATTTCTAGATGTTCATGAATTTTCCAGTTTTCCTCTAATTATTGATTTCTAATTTTATGTCATTGTGGTCAGAGAAGGTTCTTTGTGTGATTTCGGTCTTCTTAAATTTGCTACAACTTGTTTTGGTGCCTAACATATGGTCTGTTCTAGAAGATATTCTAGATGTTCTAGAAGAATATGCATTCTGCTGTTGTTGGATAAAATGTTCTGTATTATGTCTGTTAAATCCATTTGGTCTATGGTATTGTTTAAATCCACTGTTTCCTTATTGATTCTCTGTTTAGATGATCTACTTATTATTGAGAGTGGGGTGTTAAAGTCCTCAACTATTATTAGTATTACTGTTTATTAATCCTTTTGGCTCCATTAGTTTTTACTTTATATATTTAGACACTCAGATGTTGGATACATAAATATTTACAGTTGGTATATTTTATTAATGTATTAATCCCTTTATTGTTATATAGTATTATGTAGACTTTAAAGTCTGTTTTGTCTAAATATAGCTACTCCTGCTGCTTGCTTTTTTATTTGTTTGTTTGCTCATTTGGTTACCATTTGCTTGAATTTTTTTTCTATCCCTTTACTCTCAGTCTACGTGCATATTTAAGGCTAAAGTCAGTCTCTTATAGGCAGTACATTGCATTTTTTATCCATTCAGCCATTCTATNATTTTTTTCTATCCCTTTACTCTCAGTCTATGTGCATATTTAAGGCTAAAGTCAGTCTCTTATAGGCAGTACATTGCATTTTTTATCCATTCAGCCATTCTATGTCATTTAATTGGAGAAGTTAATTTGTTTACATTTAAAGTAATTATTGATAAGTAAGGACATACTATTTCAATTTTGTTCCTTGTTTTCTGCTTGTTTTGTAGACCCGTTTCTCCTTGTTTTTTATCCAACTGTCACTTTTTTTTGTATTTTGATGTCTTTTATTTTGTTTGTGTAATTACTACAGGTCGCTTTGTGGTTATCATGAGGCTTACATAAACTATCTTAAACTTATAACACCCTACTTTAAACTGATTAACTTCAATATAATTTGTAAATTTACACTTTTACTTCTCCTCTCACATTTTAGGTTATTTCTGTTACAATTTACATGTGTTTTTATATTGTGTATCTAAGAACGGATTGTTTTAGTTACTGTTATTTCTATTATGTTCATTTTTCTTTAACATTTAAGTTAGAGTTGTAAGTGAATTAGGTACTAATATTACCATATCACAGAATCTATGACTATATATTTACCATTACCAGTGAGATATATAGTACCTTTTTGTCTTTCTGTGATGTTAATTCGTATTCTTTTACTTCCACTTAAAGAACTACCTTTAGCATTTCTTGTAAGGCAAGTTTAGTGGTAATGAACTCCCTTTGTTAGTTGTTTTTTTTTAAGAGTTTACTTATTTATTTGAGAGAGAGAAAGCATGAGCAGGGAGAGGGGCAGTGGGAGAAGCAGGATCCCCATCAAGCAGGGAGTCTGATGCAGGACTTGATCTCCGGACCCTGGGATCATGACCTGAGCCAAAGGCAGACAGATAACTCACTGAGCCACCCAGGTGTTCCTAGCTTTTGTTTTTGAGGAAAAGTCTTTTTTCCTCCTTCATAACTGAAGGACAACTTCACTGGTTATAGAATTCTTTGTCAACAGTCATTTTCTTTCAGTATTTTGAATATGTCATCCCATTTTCTCCTGGCCTGAAAAGTTTCTGTTGAGAAATCTGCTAACATTCTTCCCTTGTATGTAACTTCTCTCTTTTCTCTTAAGCTCTTAAAATTCTTTGTCCTTGATTTAATTATTTATTTGTTTTCTTTTTATTTAATTATTTATTTATTATGTGTCTTAATAGAACCCTCTTCAGATTCAATCTAGCTGGGGAGTCCTTTTGGGCCCTCATGCAATGTCAGTTTCTCTGTCTAAGGATGTTTTCAGCCATTATTGCTTTAAATATACTTTCCCTTTCTCTTGATCTTCCCCTTCTGGAATTCCCATAATGCAAATGTTGTTTCTTTTCATTGTCTTCTGTAATACCTATAGGCATCTTTCACTCTTTTTTTTTTTTCTTTTCGATCCTCTGACTGGCTAATTTCTAATGACCTATCCTCCAGGTCACTGATTCTTCTGTATGTTTGAGTCTACTTATGAAGCTGTCTAGTGAATTCAGTTCAGTTATTATGTTTTTCAACTCTACGTTTCTTTCTTTCTTTTTTTAATGGTATCTATTTCCTTGTTGAACTTCTCATTTTGTTCATGCATTGTTTTCTTAATTTCACTGTGTGTGTTGTAGTTCACCAAACTTCCTTAATTCTGAATTATTTCTGACAGTTCAAAGATCTCCATTTCTTTAGAATCAGTTATTGAAGCTTTATTAGTTCCTTTGGTAGTGTCATATTTACCTGATTTTTCATGATCCTTGATTCCTTACACTGGTGTCTGTACATTTCAGTAATCCAGACTTCTCTTCCAGACTTTATAGATTTGCTTTCAGAGACCGTTTTTCACCAGTCAGTTCTGTTTGGGTTTCTAGGTGTGTCTGCTGGTGATATACTTGGGCAGGTGGGTCCTGCTGTTGAGATCTATTTTTGAGTAAGGCAACTGTTCCAGCTCTGAGAACAGGGATGGGAGGGGGGAATGCCACTGCCGAGAACAGTTGGATAGGAGTGCTGGCTTGGTTCCCTACCTAAGTGAGGCTGTGAGATGAGCTCCTTGGTTGCCTGGATTCTCTGGTCAGGCTTATTAGATAGTTGGAACTATAAACTATATCCAGTAGTCAGTGGTGTTATGAGTTAGCTTCCCTGACCTGGCAGGGGAGCAGGATAGGACCCAGAGCCTGTACAGCTTGTTGTCTGGGGACTTGAATCAGGCCAGAATGTGCACTGAATTTTCTGGTCAGGTGAAGCCACCAGTTTTGCTCTGCAGACAAGGGAAGCCACAAGCTGTGCTCCCTATTCAGAATCACTCTGCAGAGCTGTTGAATGGACTATATAAGCTTCCTGCTCTGGTTAGATTTCCTGGTCAGACAGGACAAAGGTTGTTGTATTCGGTGATGAGCAGGGCTATGAATTAGATTCTTTCCCTGGGCACAGCAGGACAAGCAGCTCTAAAGCCAATGAAGGCTTTGCTTGTTGTCCTCACTCAAGCTAACCTACAACACAAGTTTTTTGACTGAACAGGGCCACTGGTTTTGCTCTGAAAACTATTGGCTCTCCACACCTCCCCTCTGCTTGATTGCTGCTGGGCTGCACAGCTTCCAGGAATTTTCTCCAGCTCTTCTGGTCAGATGGGACTAGATGACATTCTCAACAGTGGGTGGACCTGTGTCCAGCTGTCCTTGCTAGGTGGGAGGAGCAGGGGGTCTACTCTCAATTTCCCATGTAGGCTCTCTGGTTAGGAAGAGCTGGGAGCTCCCCTCAGCCTTGGCTATAAATTAATCCCCTTGCTTGCTTATAGCATGGGAATGCTCCATACCTGGTAGTGCCTTTGCTCTGGGAGCAATCAGCTTTGCCCGCCACCTCTTGGTTCAAGTGCCACAGGGCTGCACAGCATCCAGGAGTTGTTGCCAGCCCTTCTGGTCAGATGGGGCCAGAAGACACCCTCCACAGTATGTGGAGCAGTGATTCAGCATCTTTCCTGGGTGTGGGCAAACCAGGCTCTAAGACAAGCAAAATTCCTTATTTGAGTATCTGAATCAGACCAATCTGTTCAACATTGAGTTCCCTGATCAGAGAGCACCATGACTTGGTTCTGCAGGTGAGCAAATCTGCTGGTTGGCCAAGCAGATATGAACTCAGTCTTCCAAGATATCTGTGCTGCTTATTGCAAGACCCTCCCCACTTCTCTGTCACAAATTCTTAGTGATTGAGCCCTGCAGATTCTCCTGCAATTCCCATGGTGTGAAATCAGAATAGGAGGTCCCACAAAGTGACCCACAGTGCTAGGGGGAGCTGGTTCTTCTTCCACCTGGCTTCTCTTTTCCCACTGGGGGAACCAGAGGCCTAGGGGAGACCTCTCCAAATGATGCTGCAATGGCCTCGGGGAGGGCAATTAAACCAAAGTGTAGCCACTTCTCTTACCCTTCAAAAGCACCCTGTCGTGCCATCTGCGATGAAGGGGGGTATGTAAGCCTCTCCCCTGTGTTCTAGGATTCTCTCAGTGGTGTCTTGTTCTTGAATAGTTGTTTTTCCTGTGAGGCAGAGTGAAAATGGGAACAACCTATGTCACTATTTTGGTTACATCACTTCCAAACTTTATCTTATGAAACATAGGAGATTAGAGGTACTTTATCATTCTGAAGAAAACAATGCATTATCTCACAATACTTTGTGAGATATGCCATATGCACCATGTAGGGGCAAGAAGAACATTTAAAATAAATTGTGAATACTGGAATGGAATGTGAGAAAGAGAAAGATAATATTAAGATATGAATAATTTTTTTGGAGCAGAGAGAATGACTGGGGAATGAGAAAAGAACTGGAGAAAAATAATGCAATGAAATGCAGTGAGGTTTGGATAAGGTTTGTTATCTGAATTTGATGGAAGGGTGTTGGCTGACTGGTAGAGAGATTTAAGGGGAATAATTTTAATGAAATACAATAGTGAATCAGAAATGTGATTTCAGTCATGTCATTTTGGCTTAATTAGAGGGCAGAAGGTTTAGAAACAGAACTGCTGATAGGCAATGTGTTTCAGTGATTCAGGCCGGAGATCATTAAGAATTTGTAGAGACAGAAAGGAAGAAATAACTGTTAGAGGTGTTGTTGAATTAGAATTATATGTAGGAGGAATAAGAGGAACCAAAGATAACTTAGAAAATTGCTCACCTTAGGGACACGACGGATGGTAGCATCTCCCACAATAATGGAAATGTTGCATAGAACAAAGAGGAATTTAATTTTTTGCATCATTTTGGTCCCTTATGGAGAAGTATCAGTTGTCATTAGAACGTTAGAACTCGATGCTTTTTATAACTTGTGGTAAAGATATTGAAATGCATTATAGAATAATTCTATTCCCTATCTAGAATAGGAGCCGTTGAGATATTCTTAACAGTTGATACTTCAGTCAGTACTAAAATAAGTATGGTCCCTTACTTTTTATTCATGTCTGTGGGATAATTATATAACGTATCCCTCAATATAATTCTAAATAAGACAATAAAAGGAACTATGATGATTGTTTTAACACTTATGACATATTGCCCTTCCTTTGAAATTTTGTTCAAGGAAATTAAATCAGGAACAGCTTGTATAAATTACATTATAATTTAAATAATACAAATAAATATAATTTTTCAGCAACTAATGATAATTATTTAGTTCTTTCTAAGGTACTTTGTGGTAGAATTCAATCCAAACGTAATTTAGTGCTTACCAATAATAATGATCTCTAAGAGCAACAGTGATAAAAAAAAATGGCTCTTAACAAGAGCTAAAAACTATTGAGCATTTACTGTGTACCTGTCACTGGACTAAGTGTTTTGTCTCATTTAATGATAGATACTATTGTTGTCTCTGTTGTATGATTGATGTACTTAGGCGTAGATTATTTTTGTGACTAAGTTGGCATCAGAACTAGGTTTTGAACCCAAAGATTTGAACCAATATATTGTATACTACTAGGCTAACTGCTGAAATATGGGGAAATAATGGAAAATTCAAGTTGTATACATTTCAAATTGTTTCTCATGAAAATTTTTTTATTGATCCATGTAACAAGTATGTCAAGTGGACTGGTGTTTTCATCCCCCTTTCAAACCAGAACACTTGACTCAAAAAGATTAATGAATTGTCAAAGTCAAAACTATTTAAGAGGTGGTGTCTGAATTTAAACACTCTTTTACTTTTTAATTTTAAATTATATTAGCTTTATTAGAAAAAGAAAGACCTGAACTTCTCAAGTCAGGTTCTCAGAATTTAATGTGTTTAAAAATTACCTGGGGAATTACTTTATAATGAAAATACCCAAATCCCAGAATCCCAAATTCAGGTGATTCTGATGAAAGTGGGTTTCATTTAGCTTTCAACAAAATATTATCATAGAGTTAGAACGTAAGTGGTCTGAGATGAGGGGAGGATTTGACCAAAGGCACCAAAGTGGGAAGGCAGGTGGCAGAAATCAGATGAGTTGATGGAGAAGAGGCTGTGCAGAGGTGGGAATGAAGGGAAGGGTGGAAAGAAGCTGAGATAAGTTGATACACATCCAGACTGTAAGCTATATTCATATCTTAAGTGTCTGTACTTCACTCTTGGGCTTGGAAGGGCCTTAAAGGATTTTGAACATATAAGTGTGTTACAACGATTAAAATCAGCGTTGGTATGACACGTGGCTTATAGAGGCAATTTTAAATTGTGCAGATTTAAATGAGATGTTATGAACCTAAATTAGGGTGTTACAAATGGTAATGAATGGAATGAAAAAGACATAATCAAGTCTACTAGTTTGATTTCTAACTAATCAGAAATGAAGTACAGAAAAAGTAAAAAGATAAACGTAATGGGCCTTTTAAGTCTGTATCACTGAGTATGTGCTCTTGAGAGGAATACATTTAAAACTTATCCTGGCAGATTGTTTCAAATTTTGGAAAAATACCAACTGCTATTTCTTTTGACTTTATTTTAAAATGTGTCGTTGCTTTAGGTTACACATATCTTTAAGTTGACGGTGTTTGTGAGGCCTGGCAGATCTCTCTCTCTGGATAGGTTAGGGTTTGCCTAGTAGGTTTATAGTCTCTATGAATTGAAGGTCAATCGCTTGAAATTCTTGGATCTTCTTTACTGGATTATTTCCCTCTAGGGTCAAGTGGCATTAACCAGATCTACAGGATGCATTAAGAAATAAGGGTTGCAGAGTTTGCAGAGAAAGTTACAGCAACCCATAGAGCATTTTTGTGAAATTAAACTTGGGTGAAACCATGTAGTTTTCCAATGAGCGAAAGCTCTCATGAAGCCTATCGACAGGTATTCACGAGGAGAGGATCAAGCAAGCACAGCGTTCCAGAAATGTACTGCAAATCTTGGCAAACTTTGCCTTTCATAGGGTCTGTCTGATTAAGTACAACCAACAGCTGGAGATTCCTTATTGAAGCAGAGGACAGAATTAGAGGAAAAACAGAGGACTTTGGCCAGATATTAGGTACAATTAGTGGTTTCCCCTTTATAAAAATTGCTCCTGACAGTGCAGATGGATGAGAAATCATTGAGAACACTCTAACAGCCTACTGGGCCAGAGTTGGAAGAATTACTAGCATGGATCAGTGATTTTTTTTTATTTGTTTTGCTATTTCTTTGAATGAATGAATCATAAATTTTCAGAAAAGAGGGAAATAAGGGTTTTTTTTAATTGTTAAGCTTTTAAAGAAAAGTCTCATATTTAATCAAAATAATCTAGAGGCTATGTAAGATAAATGGGCCTTTACCAAAGCCATTATTATTTCTTCTTAATTGACTACACTGAGAAAAGTTAAACATTTCTAACTTAATTATGCACAATTCTGAGGGGTCTATCAGGTCAGTGGTTTTCCAACCTGCCACACATTAGAATCTCCTGGGAAACTTTTAAAAACACCTGGGCCACACCCTGAGAGAGCCTGATTTAATTAAATGAGGCTAGATTTAGGCCACTGATTTTTTTTTTATCCTTAAGTTGCGCTGATTTTAATATGCAGCCAGAGTTGAGAACCACTGAGATAGATAAATGTCAACTCCTCAATGCTCACTGGTATAAAACCACTTTTTCATAGGACCAGTGATTCCTCCAAGTATTGAGCAAAATTCATAGTAAGGATGGAAAAATTAGGAAAATGAACTGCATTGTGAATTTTTTATTTGTAAGTTTCTGTTGCTTGGCTTGATACAGTCACAAGAGAAGAGAAACACTTGGCATGCTGAGAATTTGGCCCAGACTGATGTGCTCAATATCCTTTAGGAGAGGAAACTTCCTAATTTGGGTGTCTGTTACACTCCCAAGTCTGCCTTACATGAATATTTATATCTCTTTCTCTAAAAGGAAGGAATAAAGGAAGGAAGGGAGGGAGGGAGGAGGGAGGGAAAATTCTAGTAAATTTTTTAAACTATTTTAAAATATAGCACTCAAACAAAAATGTGCATATGTGTATAAAACCAAATTCTTATATAAACACCATCCACGTCAATAAATAGAATATAGATAGATAGCATCTTAGAACTCTTCCATATGCCTTCTCCCAATCTCTACACCAATATTCTGACTTTTACATAACACTTCTCTAATTAATGTTTTACAGAAACAAACATTGCTAAACAGTATAGCTTTACTCAACACACACATTAACATAGATATACTTTAAGAATAAAAGACAGGTTTCTCTGTTTTAAAGACTTATTTATTTATTTTAGAACACATACGAGTGGGGGGAGGGGCAGAGGGACAAAAATCTTCAAGCAGACTCCCTGCTGAGCTCGGAGCCCAGTGCAGGGCTCAATACAAGGACCTATGAGATCATAACCTAAGCAAAACCAGTCAGATGCTCAACCAACTGAGCCATCCAGACACCCCTAAAAGACAGGTTTTTGATGGCAGCTTATAAAAAATTAAATCACTAAGTATAGTATGCACTCTTTTCTGTCTGCCTTTTTAAACATATCATTATATTTGTTTGAGTCAACTCATTAGTGAACTCTTTTATGTTGCTGTAACATTTCATTATTTCATATGTTACAGTATATGTCCCTTTTGCTGTCAATAGATGTATGAGTTATTTCTATTCCTTTTTTTTATTTTATAATAATTTTTTATTATGTTATGTTAGTCACCGTAGAGTATATCCTTAGTTTTTGATGTAATGTTCCATGATTCATTATTTGCGTATAACACCCAGGGCACCATGCAATATGTGCCCTCCTTAATATTCCTTTTTATTACCAAAAATAATGCCAGTAACATCTTCTACCTATCTCTCAGGACGTATTTGCTTACATTTCTGAGGAGTATAAACCTAAGAGTGAAATCACTGAGAAGGTATGAGTAATTTAGAAGATAATGACAAGTTTGCCAAATTTTCTGTTTACCAATTTACGCTCTCATCAGCACGTATGAACATTCATGTTATTCTGCGTCGGAAATCTGCAAACTGTGGTTTGCTGGTCAAATCTGGTCTGCCACCATTAGTGAAAAATATGTGTTGTTTTTTTTTTTAAACTAGCCATGCCCATTCATTTACCCATAGTCTGTGGCTGCTTTTGCAGTACAACCGCAGATTTGAGTACTAGTGACTAAAACCGTATAGACTGCAGAGTGCCTGGCTGGCTTAGTGGGTAGAACACCTGACTCTTGATCTTGGAGTCATGAGGTCAAGACCCACATTGGGTGTAGAAATTACTTAAAAATAACATAAAATACCTTGTTAAAAAATAAAAGAAATGGCCAAACTGTTTATAAAAGAATTAAATAAAAATGAAACCATGTAGGCTACAGTACCTGACTTATCATCCCTTCTTCATAGTAAGTTTGCTGACCCCTGCTTTCATCCTCCATCACTCTTGATGTTGTCAGGCTTCTCCATTTTGCCATTTCCAGTGGAGATGTAGAATTTCCCTTTGATTTCTATGTGATTTCCTGGTTACTGGTGATTCTGAACACTTTCCCATGTCTTTTTTGGTCCTTTGGATATCTTCATTTTCTGAAATCTCTGGATCACTTTTCTATTGTTTTTGTTGTTTTCCTATTGAGTTCCTTTAAAAATTGGTTATGAGTTCCTTACCAATTAGACTATTACTTTCTCCTCTTCTGTGTCTTGTCGATTCATTCTTCTGAAGTCTTTTGATGAACAGAATTTCTTATAATTTAGTCAAATTTAACAGTTTTTACTTTTGGCTAGAGCATTTTGCTTCTGGTCTAAGAAGTTGCTCTTTATCCCATATAATAGATATTCTTCTACATTATCTCTTAGAGTAGTAGTTCTTAACCAAAGGCAGTTTTGCACCAATGGACATTTGTCAATGTCTGGAGAATTTTTAGTTATCACAACTGAGAGTGTGCTATTGGCATCCAGCAGGAGGAGGCCAAGATTGCTGCCAAACTTACCACAATGCATAGGACGTCCACACAAACAAAGGACTATCCCACCCAAAATGCCAATAATGCTACTGTTGAGAAACCCAGTCCCAAAAGATGTAGTATTGACTTGACTTTCACATTAAGATCTATAATCCAATAGGGAATTGATTTTTTTTTTTAAGAGAGGGAGAGAAGGGGGTTGTTGGGGAGGGGCAGAGGGAGAGAAAGAATCTCAAGCAGGCTCCACGCCCAGTGCAGAGCCTGATATGGGGCTCCATCTCACAACCCTGAGATCATGACTTGAGCTGAAATCAAGAGCTAGACACAACCAACTGAGCCACCCAGGTACCCCTAGGGAACAGATTTTGTGAATGGTGTGAACTAGAGTTCAGATTTCACTGTTTTCCATGTGTATATCTGACTGCCAGCACTATTTACCATTTAAAATCACTGTGCTTTACTGTCACATCTGCTTTGTGATAAGCCAAACATATGTACAAAGTTCCCTGGGTTTACCACACTCTTCCATGGGTCTATTCCTCTGTCCTTGTCTGTCCTTATACTAAAACACCCTCTCTTAAATATTAAAGCTTTATATAAAGTCCTGATATATGTAAGACATTTTCTATCAATATATTATTCCTCTTCAAGAATTTATTTCCATTTTTATACATTTGAGTAGTCTGTATATCTACTTCCAAAGTTTTGCAGGTATTTTATATTTTGATGGCATCATAAATGTTATTGCTTTTGAAATTCCATTTCCTGATTACTTATTTCTAGTATAGATACACAAATTTAAGGGTTTTTGTGTATTGACCTTAAATCCAGCAACATTTTTAAGTTCACTTTCTAATTCTAATACTTTATATTAGACCATTTTGGATATTGTATATTCACAGTCATATCATTTTTGAATAACAACAGTGGTTGGTCAATTTCTCTCTCTCTCTCCCTCTCTCTCTCTTTCCCTTTTCTCCCCACCCCCTTCCTCCCTCCATCACCAGTTCTAATACCTTTCATTTCCTTCTTTCCCCTTTCTGTCACTGATTAGAAATTATTCTAGAAAATTATTTCAGTATAGTCAACCATATTTAATCAGCACACATTCTGTCAAAAATATTGCCATAGTAATTATTATAGAAATAAATCTTCCTGAACAAATACTTTTATCCAACAATTATTTAATGAGCATCCACTATGTGCTAAGAATTCTATTAGCACCAGTAAAACAACAGTGAGTGAAACATGATCCTGGGACACAGAGTTTATATTACAGTGGGAGGAGATAGAGTAAAAACAAATAATGGGAAAAACAAATTGCTTCATTCTATATATATCCTTCTGGCTTAGCTTTTAGTTTACTCATTTTCATTCTCATTATGTGTAATCTACTGTTAATCATGTCCTTTGAGATCTTAAGTTAGATAACAATTTTTTCTAGAGAATTTCAGTTTGGTTCTTTTCAAATCTATTGTCCTTTCTTTTATAGTTTATATGTATTTGTCAAGATTCTTAATCCTGTCTTTTATTTCCACAGTTCTTTTAAAATATATGTAACTTTACTATCTAAAGTACTTATGAGTGTGTTTTTATTTTCTATTATTTCTATTAATTCTTATTTGCTTCATTATACATTTGATTGGTTTTTTAAAATTTTTTTATTAAGACTATTTTTAGAGCAGTTTTAGGTTCACAGCAAAATTGAAGTGAATGTACAGAAATTTTCCATGTATACTTTGCCTCCAAACATGACCCTCCCCATTGTCAATATCCCCCACGAGAGTGATACATTTGTGACAACTGAGGAATCTATACTGACACATCAAATCACCCAAAGTCCATAGTTTATTATGGTTCACTCTTGATGTTGTATATACTATGGGTGTGGAATAAGTGTATAATGGCATGTATCAATTATTATGATGTCATATCTGATTATTTTGAATATAAACTAGACATTGTATCTGGGAATATTTTGTAGAAATAAATTAGGACCTTGGATGATTTTAACATCTTCCATCGAGGATTTACATTTGCTCTGTTAGTTGCCTGGGACTAGCAATTCCAGATTACTTTTGTCCATTTTGCAGAGAAGGAGATGATTAGTTTGTAAGTTGTTATACCTGGGAAAATTTCTCTACTTCTGATTAACTTTTATCCCTAGTGAAGGGATTCCAGGAGTTCCCAGTCCAAACACTTCTTGGTGACCCCAGAACATCATTCTCTATGCTCTAGCCAAGAGAGCTGCCAAAATTTCCTCTCAGCAACCTTCTCTGAAATCAGCAAACACCCCAAAGTAATAGTGACACTACTTCTCTGAGTCTGTTTCCTTTCTAGGAAAGGACCCGGTAACTCGTCCCTATCTTGTCAGAGGTCTAACTCCTTCAGATGCTTTTATAATTTGTTCTGCTTATCTGGATGTACTCAGTAGGAGAGTTAGAATTACCTAATTCACTGTTATTGGAGAAGTCTTCAGGAATTATTTGTTCATGTAAAAGACTAAAGAATGATGGAACTAAAATTTCTGAAAAAACTGATTTTTAAATATTTTATATATTTTTTTCTTTTTTAAGATTTTATTTATGTATTTAACAAAGAGAGAGACAGCCAGCGAGAGAGGGAACACAAGCAGGGGGAGTGGAAGAGGAAGAAGCAGCCCGATGTGGGGCTCAATCCCAGGACCCTGGAATCACATCTTGAGCCAAAGGCAGACACTTAATGACTGAGCCACCCAGGCACCCCAAAATATTTTGTATATAGTTTCAAAAAGCTATAAAATATGCATGTATACATATTTTAACTTTGTTAAGTTTACATCAATTTAAATCAGAATTAAGATATGCTTCCTTTTTTACTATGTAATTAAAATGTAAATCCTATATCTTCACTTTTTCAAGAGTGTTTTCATTAATTTCATTCCGAAATGAAATACGCTTAGTACAGAGAAACTATTATTTAGTCTATATCCCCTGTTGCAATGTTAACACCATGAAGCCGAGGATCATGTCTTTCTTGTTGAATCTTATACCCCAGTACCCTTGTGAAATGTTTGGTCCACATTAGAAACTCAAAAGAATATTTGTTGAATAAATGAATGCTTTGTTCAAACCATTTGTTTCTATAATCATGCCTATTGCAGTACTTTTGGCATGTTTCATGTCCAATAAAAATGGTTGATGATTATACTAGAAGAATTTTCTGACATAAGTCATAGACATAGTTGAGGAAAGGGCATTTTTCATGATTTACTGGGTTCTAAATTTATGAAATACATTTCTTTTTTAGCATAAGTTTTACAGAGTATGTAAAAAACACAGATAATCTCATTGATACTTGGATTCTTGATAGAAAATAATAATATCAGCTCTAGAAAACTTGTGCATGCATATCATGAGTCTAAGAAACCTAGGGAAATGGTGCACAGTTTTTGTGGGATGATTTTCAGATCTCAGAACTCATTTTCTTCTTTATGCAGATATGTAGAAAGGAATATTTATTTTTAAAGTCTCAGTATAGAAGCTGTTTCTATTGGTGATATTTTGAAAGTCTTATGAATTCACACCACCAAGATAAATATAGAACCCATTTTTATTATCCTAAAATATTAGGAAACCCATGTTAATTATCCCACTAGTGCAATAGTTTAGAACCTCTCTGAAAATATATTTAAATCCAAACAACATAAAGGTTATTACATTTTGCAGCACCAGAACTAAGAATTGTAAGACAAAGTAAAACAACAGAAAAAAAAAATCAAGACACATTACTTCATTATTAAGATTTTAAAAAATTCCAGATGTCTGAAATTAGTATTTTGGGGGGCACCTGGGTGCCTCAGTTGTTTAAGCATCTGCCTTCAGTTCAGTCATGATCTCAGGGTCCTGCTCAGCAGTGACTCTGTTTCTCCCTCTCCCTCTGTCCCTCTGCCCACTTGTACTTGCTCACTCACTCTCTCTCTCAAATAAATAATCTTTACAATTAGTATTTTTCTTAAATTAACTTTAAAGTAGGCCAGCCTCAACCTAAATTTATTCATTATAAACCTGTCATTTACCCCATTTATTCATTACTGCCACTGGATGTGTGTGTATGCATGTGTGTATATGTGTGTGTATTCATTTTTAATTCTATATAAATAATTTGTTTTTTTCCTAAAGCTTGAGGCATAATTAACATGCAGTAAGTTACCATATTTAAATGTACAATTTGAGGGGTGTCTGGGTGACTCAGTCAGTTAAGCGTCTGCCTTTGGCTCAGGTCATGATCCCAGGGTCCTGAAATCCAGTCCCGCATCAGGCTCCCTGCTCAGTGGGGAGCCTGCTTCTCCCTCTGCCTTTCACTGCCCCCTGTTCATGCTCTCTTTCTCTCTCTCTCTCTCTCTCTGACAAATAATAAATAAATCTTTAATAAATAAATAAATAAATAAATAAAGTAAAATAAAACTTACAATTTGGTAAGCTTTGACCTATGTATAGACTGGAGGAACCATCACCACAATGAAGATAATAAATATATCCATCACCACTGAAAAGTTTACACATATCCCTCTGTAATCCTTCACTCCTATACCTACCCACACATTGTGAGCTATCCTAAAGCATTCATTAATCTGTTTTCTGTCACTGTAAATTAGTTTGCATTTTCCATAATATTATGTAAATTAGGTCATAAGGTCTACACTTCTCCCCGCCCTGCTTTATTTATTTAGCATGTTAATTTTGAGATTTATCCATGTTGAAGTAAATGCTGACCGTTAATTTTTTTGTTTCTGACTGCAATTCCACTGTGTGGATATAGGCCAGTGTATTTATTCATTCATCTATTGCTGGACTTTTGGATGATTACCATGTTGAAAACATATGTCCATACAAAGTTTTGAACCCAAAGCTGTTAAAAATATGTAAATAAGTCTTTGTATGGACATATGATTTTGCATAAGTCTTTGTATGGGCATGTGATTTCATCTCTCTTGGGTTAATACCTAGGAGTGGAATGGTTAGATCATATGAACCATTGTATGATTAATATTTTGTGAAACTGTAAAATAGTTTTGTAAATTGGTTATACCATTTTACATTCCCACCCACAGCATATAAGAATTAGATTTTCTTTACACTTTTGCCAATACTTGTTATGATTAGTCTTTTTCATTTTAGCCATTATAATAGGTGTGTAGGGCTAATCATTGTGGTTTTAATATACATTTTCCTAATGCCTAATATGGTTTAATATCTTTTCATTTGCTATTTGCCCTCTGTGTCTTCCTGCATGAAAGTTCTGTTCACCTTTTACCCAATTTTTATTGTTATTTTTTCCTTATTATTGTTTATAGCTTTTCTGTATACTGGATATAAATTAAAATTGTATGAACAATATTTTTGAGGATGAAGTCAAATTTCTTAATTACTTCTTTTATGAATCATTGCTTTTGATGTCCTGTTTGCCAAACTCAGTCTCACTAAACGTTTTCTTCTATATTTTCTTCTAAAAGTTTTATATTTTTTAGAATTTAGATTTAGGTTTATGCTTCATTTTGAGTTAATTTTCATATGTACTGTGATTTTTGAATTGAATGAATTTCAACATATAAGATATCAAAGCAATGCTTGCTGCATAGCATGAATTGGGAAGTATCTCTTCCTCTCAAATTTTCTGGAATACTTTTTATGAGATTGATATGCTTTTCCTCCCAAATATTTGGTACAAATCACCAGTGAAGCCATCTAGGTTTTGAGGTTTGGGGGTGGTGGGTAAATTTCAGATGATAATTTCAATTTTTTAATAGATATAGAGATATTTGATTTTTAAATTTTTTTCTTAATTTTGGTAATTGTATTGATGCATTTATATAAGTGTGTTAGTGCATTGATATAAACTTGTTTGTAATATTCCCTTATCATTTTAATAGCTGTAGGATCGGTAGTGATGATACCTTGTCATTTCTAGTGTTGGTAATTTTATCTTTTTTAAAAGTTACTATTCACGGTTAGTTTGGCTCAAGGTTTACCGATATTGATCTCCTCAAAGAACCAACTTTGGGTTTCATTGAATTTTGGCTACTGCTTTTCTCACTTTCTCATTGATTTCCACTGTGATTTATTTTCTCTTGTTTACTTGGAGTCAATTTACTCTTCTTTTACTATTTTCCTAAAGTAGGAGGTAATTCTACTTAATCCTTTTCTTCTGGGACTCCACCGACACAAAAATTAGATCTTTGATTATACTCCCATGTATCCCTGAGGCACTCTGTTTATCTTTTCATCTATTTGCATAGGACTTCTATTTCTGGAAGAAGAAAAAAAAAAGTAGAGTAGATACACTTTTCTGTATTCCTCCCAATAAGGACCACTAAAATCTTTGGATATACTGTAAACAAACATAAGGAAATTCTGAAAGATGGAGAGAAGAGACTGACCATTTCAGGCTTCAAAGAACAGGATGGCCAGAATGGCAGTGAGTATCCTGGGTTTTCTTTTTGTTTCACATATCCCAGACTGGGTAACAATAACAGTTTATCTGGATCATAGACCCAAATTGTATGTGCATTTTTCTGGCATGGAATTTGGAATTCAGTAGTACATCATTAGAGTAGTATTGTAGGACGCCTAATGGAGAGTTGTGACTTTTACTACCACTTAACAGTGAAGAAGCAAGATGTCCACTCCCAGTAGAGGACACATGGGGGGAAGCAGTAATGAGGTATTCCTCCCCCTCTTAGCCAAGGTGGTTTCAGTGGAGATCAGTGGGGATCCTGGACACCTACCCTCACCCAGCAGTTATAAGAGACTCCTGTCCCCTCTACCGCAGCAGTGCAGGATGTCAACATAAGCCTAGAGGAAAAACTGAAATTATTTTCCCACCTAGCGGTAATGAGGGGATGTCATGCTTTATCCAGTGGAGCAGTGCCAGAAGAGGCCTGCTAAAATACAAGACTAATAAGATCCACGGTCTTTCAATTAACACCAAATAGTCCAGGTTTCAATAGAAAAAAATATCACTTCTCATGAAAAGAATCAGGAATTTATCAAACTGAATGAGAAAAGACAATAAACAGATGTAAATACTGAAATGACATAGATTTTAGAATCACTGATAGGGATTTTAAAGCAGCCACCATAAAATGCTCAACAAGCACTTATGAACACATTTGAAACAAAGAAAAAATAGAAAGCCTCAGAAAAACTTGAAAGTCTCAGTAAAGATACAAGATGTAAGGAAGAATCAAATGGAAATTTTAGAGCTAAAAAATACATTTGAAAATTCAATAGATGTACTTAAGAGCAAAATAGAGAAAACAGATGGGAAGAATCTGTGAACTTAAAGAAATAAACAATAGAATTACTCCATCTGAACAAGAGAGAAAATAGACTATATCTGATATTTTTAAAATGTACATGTGTCTGTTTTCTCCCAACCTAGCTTATACATTAGTTTCTTAACGTTGTAGAATTTGATATTGTTATTTTGACTGCAAATTTTCTTTCCCCTTAAAATGTCATTGATGCTATAGACCCAATGTTCTAATATGTTGAAGACTTTGCAACTATTTGAAAAGTCCGTGTAAGTATTACACAGGTCTTCTACTCTGTATTTTGTGACTTGGCCCTCAGGACTTTATACATGGAACTCATAAGCATATCCAATACTTGAAGATGATCAGAGTAGACAAAATTAGTTCAATCCCAGGACTACTTCAGCCCTGGAGTTGTCAAGTAGAAATTCCAGAACCTCTCTCACATTGTCTATTTTACTCCCTCTTTAAATACTGCTATGTAGTTGTCTGATAGGTAGTAGGGAATTAAAAGGTTAGATGGACAATAACCAGATTTCCTTTCTTTGTTGTTTTTTGTTGTTTTTTTCTGGTGTTTTTTTTTGGGGGGGGGTTGTTTTGTTGTTGTTGTTGTTGTTTTCTTTTTGGTTAGTTGTTTTTGGAGGAAATATAAAGTGGTAGTTAAGAGAATGAGATTTTGAATCACGCAGCAGGTTTTAAATTCCATCACTTTCACTTCCTAATTATGTGATACTGGACAAGGTACTGAACTGCCTGCTTATGATCCAGTCTCCTCATATATAAAAGTGTAGCAAAGTGAGAGACGTAGTGGTCATTTAATAAATTTCAGCTCCACTTTTTTTTGTTGTTTTATGCAAAAAAAAGGTTATAAACTTGAAGAGCTAGAGTAACTTGTAGCAAAACTAGTTTGAAACCAGGTTAAGACAAAATGCTATAAAGGGATCTATTTGCTTAGTTTTCTTTCTTTGAACATGAAATAATTCTTTATAATAAAAAATAGGGTCTTCCAAGATTATATTTATACACGAATATCATGAGACTCTCCAAGGGTAATGGAGCATTTTGTTAGAGTAACTTTCAAATGGGAAATATGTACATTGCTCTAAATTAACTTGGGCATGTAATATACAACAAGTAGATATATTATGTAGTACATGCCAATATTGTGCTTTCTCCTGATTCGGAAACTGAAAAGATTTCTTATCCCTTGAGTCCAAGGTAATGAGGTGTTGTGTTCTTTTGAACTCCCCCTAAAAATGTGTTACCTCAGTACTGATCATTTATGCGCCCTTAGCATTTGTTATCCCATTTTGTCTTGGACTAGAATGATGGATTATTTGATTTGGTTCTTTGACTAGTGTTTAATCTTTTGCATATGTGGATGATTTACATTACACACCGTCTACATGAAATGGTTTTTGAAGGGACCTTACATCTTTTTTATATGCTTTGCAAAATTTTTCTTCTGTATTTTTGTTTTAACCGGGGAATGATTCTCTCTGAAATGAAAATTTCTTATCTGTGTGTCTGCTTTCCATTCTGTGATTAGTATTCACTCTGTCCATTTCACTGTTTTCTCTCAAACTGGGGCAAAATAAATTTAATCTGTTACCTTTAAAAGCAGCTGTGTCTCACAAAGAACTATAATCAATCCTCATTTCCTGTCTCTTTCTCTCTCCCCTCCACTTTCTCTGTGCATCTACTTTATTTTTCTTTATTCTCTGAGTACCTCAACCTTCATTGCTGTGTGTTATTTGTAAAGTTACCTCTATTAAACTATTAAAGTTACCTCTATTAGAGTCATTGCTGGTTTATAAACAATGACTCTCAAGTCACATCTTGTCGCCTGCCATAGTATTTTACACTTCTAATACCAGATCAGTGTGGAGGAGGAAAACTTTTCTTCTACCCTCTTAGATTCAGTAGCATGGGGCATGCAAATTAAACTAACAAAAGATAGATTAAGAGGAGAAAGGGTACACAATTTTTATTAATATTTCTGTACATGGGGGTTCACAAAAAAGAAATAAAACTCAAAGAAGTGGTTAGACTTGGGGCTTATATACCCTTTTAACAAAGGAAAGAGGGGTTGGGATTCAAGGAAGGATAAATTGTGGTAAGTGATTAGAAGGTATATGAGGGAGCTAATAGAAGATACAGGTTATTTTAGTAAGGTTTGTTTATGCAAACTCATCTTGGTGTTAACTTCCTATCTCCCATAAGAGTCACTCTTCTCTCCCTGGTACAAGGTGGGGCACCTTTTTCAAAGGAAGCTTTATGTCCTGCTTAGGCAGATAAGAGGAGGAGCAAAGAACTTTTCCTACATCTTTTAATTTTCAGTTGCCTTCAGCTCAAAATAATCCTTATGCCAAAGTGGCATGTTTTGGGGTGGCATATTCTGATTCTCTCATCAGTCATGACAAAATTCCAAAAATTCCTGTGTGAAATGAAACTCAATAGCAAAGGACTTTGCTCCGTATAGTTTGATGAGACTATGAAAACCAAGGTGCTCTGATTGCTCCTAGGGAGTGGGAACTATGTTTTTGGTTCAGTTAAACACAAATTGAACATTGCAGACACACAATTGCCTAAGACTCAGGGCTACTGAACTCTAAATTTCATGCCAGAAAAATGTGTATACAATTTGGTTGAGGAAACTCCTATCTCTTTCTGTGATCCAGATTAACTGTTATTGTTACCGGAAAGCAGCAGACTCATAGTCCTGAAATGACCCATACACTCAGAAACAGTAGAAGACATATACGATGAATTACCACTGCAAATAGTAGTCTACAGTCCCTATTTGTTCCTTCCTGAATTACTTTCCAGGTCTGACAATGCTTTAACCTTTCTGTGGCATAAATTATTTTTTTAAAGTCCCTAATCTAACTAATGAGAGGAGCAAAAAATGACTTAATTGTGATCTCCCTGTATTTATAATACCTTTAATTGCAAATACAAGATTCTGAAGTATTGCTGATGGTGTTGAAAAGGTTGCACACTGTCTTGTTAGCAAGATTTCTCCCATTTCTCCCTGATTATACTGGAATATGATCATTTGAACAGGGTGTGCATATAAAGGGAAGATGAATTGATGAAGAAGAATTAGAAAAAACACTATTAAGATAGCCAGTCTGAATTAAAAACCACTTAAAATTAGCCAAGGTGAATTTAAACTTGCTAATAAACTGTTTAAAAAAGAAAAGAAAAATCAGACAATAACTTCAGAAAAATAGTTATTTGAAAGGACAAGTTTTTGATGACAGCTTATGAAAAATTAAATCAAATACTCCACCAGTCCTGTAGGCATTAATGCATTATGAAGGAATCTCTTTTGTTCTGACAGTTGAAGTAGGGAACCATTTCCTGTGTCTTGCCCTTAGTCTCTGCTTCGTTGCCTAGAAACCCAGTCTCCTAGAGGCATTTGCCCATCAAAGTGCAGTTAGGGTAACATATTTGGTTTTCAGATGGAGATGATTAGAAAGAAGTGGAGTGAGGGTAGGTTAAACAAAATGAGCTTTTTGTTTATGTGTAGGCAGAGTTTAAAATTACACATAGAACCTGACTACAAATACAGAATTGAGTAGAATTACAAAGAGAAGAATAAAGCTATAGGGTAATTTCTTTTTTAAAAGAACAAAAAATATAGGCATCTCAGTAGTTAAAATTGTTAAAGGAACCATGTGTAGAAGCTCATTATCTGCCCTGTAAAACAGTTGGGTATTGACTATGTGCCAAGCACTTTCCTTTTGAGCGTTCTAAGATCGCCCCAGATTGGTTCAGACTGGCCAACTATATTACTAATCCAGTTGCTTTGTGGGGTCAAAACAAAGATACCCAAAGAGTCTGGACAAATGATGAGTTTGCGGTTTTATGTGGATTATATTGTTTCTCCTGTATTTGGCTTTTATATAGCTTTATCTTCATTCAGGAATACAGAATCACTAATAAAGCACTATGAAAATACAATTATAACTACAAATTCTGCCAGCTAGGATTTCAAATAGAAAAAAAGAAAGTAGATGCCCACAAGAGATATCTCACCATATACACATATATTCATTTTCTTTATTCATACCCCATCAGAGTTTCAGGCAACAAAAAGAAAGATATGTTGCTCGCACAGCCTAACCAACGTTACCTTGTTTAGCTATTAATCCCTATGTTCAAATTATTGCTATGTGTTACCTTAGAAACATGAATTTTTTGTTTTTGTTTTGAATTGATAAGTGAAATCAGCACACTCAAATTTGGCTTAATAGGTTATTCATGCCTAACTAATGAATGAATTGAATTTTGTCTACATCCTTTGCTTGCAAAAAAAACAAAAAACAAAACAAAACCAAAAACAAAACAACAACAACAAAAAAACGCAAAACAGAACAGCAGAAAAACAACAACAAAAATAGCTCACTTGCAACCTGGATCAAATATCCTCTTTATTTTACTATTCTCAGCAGGGTTAGAATTGCTTGAGCTAAGACATAGAAGCATGGAGCTGAAGTGTTTGTCTTTTAAGGTTCAATGAAAATCCTGTGAGGTTCTGACCTTTCCTACAGATAGTATGTGTTTGGGGCTGTCCAATATTTGCTATGTGTTCTTCAGGATCCTATTATAAATGGTTGAGTAAATCCCCAAGCCCTCAACTTCATGACATACAAAAGAAAATCATTTTCAAAATAATAAGTAATTCCTAAGGTAAACATGAAAAAACACACACATTTGAGCAGACTCATCAAAAAAAAAAAAAGTTGGGTTTAAATGATTTTTTTAATCTAAATAGCTTAAACATTTCTCTTGCTGATTTTGATAGTCAGGTACAAATGCGTACTTGTGTTCTTTTCTGTGAGCAAAGTGATGAAGCAACACTGGAAACTGAATTTTCTTTTTTTTTTTTTTCATTTTTAGTGACTTAAATCATCAGATGTTTGGATGGACGATTACTGTGGATATTAATTGATAAATAATAAGAAGAATTTGCAGTCATTGATCTTACAACCAGTCAAGCATAGTGGGAAAAGCAAGGGCTGTGGAGTCAGAAAGACCTAGATTCTGAAATGAGCTCAGTTATCAGAAGTATGAGTTTCAGGGGCGCGTGGGTGGCGCAGTCTTAAGCGTCCGCCTTCGGCTCAGGGCGTGATCCTGGAGCTCTGGGATCGGGCCCCACATCAGGTTCCTCTCCTGGGAGCCTTCTTCTTCCTCTCCCACTCCCCTTGCTTGTGTTCCCTCTCTTGCTGGCTGTCTCTCTCTGTCAAATAAATAAATAAAATCTTTAAAAAAAAGAAGAAGTAGTATGAGTTTCACCAGCATACANGAAGAAGTATGAGTTTCTCCAGCATACATAACCTTTGTGAGACTCAGGATTTCCATATGTGAAATATTTATAATAATCCCTACCTCATAANGAAGAAGTAGTATGAGTTTCACCAGCATACATAACCTTTGTGAGACTCAGGATTTCCATATGTGAAATATTTATAATAATCCCTACCTCATAAAGTTTTCAAAGAAACACATATTTAAGCACCTAGCACAAGATAGGGACTCAAAAACTGGCATTTATTTCAATATTAAAATAAAGATGAAAAATTAAACTCTGCAATATGTATTATTCTGTTGTAAACACTTTTTACTTATTCACAATATTGTTCTCATACCTTTATAGTTGTTTTTGTTTTAATGCAATTTATTTTTATTTACATACTTTTGTAACTAACAAATATAGCAGTACTCAGACCATATGCCAATGAATACCTAATGGCCATCTAACCTAGGTTCTCTGTAACAATTAGCACTTGTAACTTTTTTCCCTTTTTTTCTTAAATCTGTCTCCTCTTTTGAACTATGTGTCAGATCATATTTGCAAAGATTATTGCAACAATAGCTCTCATCCTTCATGCCTTTTTTATGCTATGACTTTATATTTGTTCCACGGAGAGGTGATGTCTGTGTCCCTACCCTTGAACTGGGGAGGGCTGTTGTTGTTGTTTTGACCAATAGAGTATAGCAGTAGTATGCTCTGTGATTTATAAGGCGATATAGCTACCACTTTGCTCTATGGAATAAGTGATCTTAAAGCTATCAGCCAAGATTTATGCCATGACTTACCTAAAACTGCCATGCTATGCAGAAGCTCAAACTAGCCCAGGTGAGGGAACTATGCAGGGAGGACAGGAGGATTATCGAAAAGAGAGTCAGCTGGCCCAGCTACTTCAACTCCCAGTTGTGCTGGCTCCAGCTACTGTCTGACTGCTGCTTCATGAGATATGCTAAACCAGAACCAGCAGCTCTTACTGTCTTAAATTCCTGAGCCACAGAAACTAAGGAAAATTATTTTGTTGCTTTAAGCCACTAATTTTGGAATGATTTCTTATGCAGATATGTGTAACCAGGACAGACTATTTGCTGTAAGACCTCGTGGTCTCTCTCTGTGTCTCTGGCATTCCTTCTCCATCACCATCACAGGGTCCCTTTCTTTTTGCTGCCCTTTAAATATGGATTCCTAGGGAGCCTGGACGGCACAGTTGGTTAAGCGTCCAACTCTTGGTTTCTGCTCAGGTCGTGATCTCAGGGTCATGATCTCAGGGTCCTGAGATAGAGCCCTGCATTGAGCTCTGCACTCAGCACAGCCTCTGCTTAAGACTCTCTCTCCCTCTCCCCCTGCCCTTCTCCCTGCCCCATACACACTCTCTCTAAAAATAAATAAATATATCTTTATTTTTTTAAAAAAAGATTTTATTTATTTGAGAGAGAGAGAGCACAAGCAGGGGGAGCAGCAGACAGAGGGAGAGGGAGAAGCAGGCTCCCCACCGAGCAGGGAGCTCAACGTGGGGCTCAATCTCAGGACCCTGGGAACATGACCTGAGCCAAAGGTAGATGCTTAACTGACTGCATCACTCAGGTGCCCCAATAAATATATCTTTAAAAATAAATAAATAAATAAGGATTCCCATTATGGTTATCCACAGCCTTCATCTCTCTGCTTTCTGTGTATTCTCCTGCAGATATTTTGTTTGCTGCCATGACTGCAAATATTACCTAAATTTTATTGAGTGAAACACAAGGAGAAAGAGCAGACAGAAAAATATTTGAATAAATCATGGCAGAAATTTTTCCAACTTTGATGAAAACTATAAGCCTACAGATCCATGAATTTCAAGAACATGAAACATGAAGCAAAGAAACATGAATAAAACTGTATCGAAGTATGTCATAATAAAACTGGGTAGAATCAGTGATTAAAAGAAAATGTTAAAAGTCACAGACAATAGACACTTCAGAAACAGAGGAACAAAAATAAGTATGAAAGCAGATTTCTCATTGGAAATAAGTGCAAACAAGAGGTGGAACACCAATTTTAAAGCATGTAAAGAAAATAAACTGTCAACCTGGATTGTCCACTGTGTTTCAGTACTGATGGTAGATTAAGATTTTGTTTTAAAAAATTAGAAAGCTGAAAGAATTGATCACTTAGCAAACTGGCACTGCAAGAAGTGTTAAAGGAAGTTCTTCAGCAGGGTCATGAGATCAAGCCCTGCGTGGGTTCTCTCTCTCTCTCAAACAAATAAATAAATAAAATCTTTTTAAAAAATTAAAAAAGAGGTCCTTCAGGCTAACTAAAATTATTTCCGATGAAAATCTGCATCTCCACAAAGGACAAAAACATACCTGTAATTACGTGACTAATTATAAAATATTTTTCTTATTTTTCAAATCTCTTTGAAAGGTAATTGTGTAAAGCATAAATAATAACAATATATTGTAGGGTTTATATCATATTTGAAGTAAAAGGTGTGACAACTGGAATGCAAAGGCTGGAAGTCTCCCCAGTGTAAGGTGTAGGTCTTATAGTATATGTGAAGTACTGCAGTACCACATGAGGCTAGAGTGTGACAGGTTAAAGATGCATACTGTAAACTCTAAAGCTAGAGGGGCTATAATAATAACTGCCAAGGGATATTTTAAAGAAAAATATACATATAATTATATAACCAGACATAAAGAGGGTCATTTCATAATGATAAAGGGATCAATTTATCAATGGAATCTAAAAATCATGAATGTTTATAGGTCAATAACAGAGACTCAAAATACATAAAGCAAAAACTAATAGAACTGAAAGGAGAAAAATATAAATCTAAAATATAGTCCAAGATTTCAAGATTTATCTCTTAATAGTGTAAAGAGCTTTAGTAAGACAGAAGACTGGAACAACCCCATCAAACACTCTACATAATTGGAAATAAATGAGCAAATAAACAAATAAATAAAACCCCCAAGTAACATGATCTTAAAAACAAAACACTTTATCTAATTGATATTTATGTAATATACCTACCAGCAATATCCCAAGATACAAATTATTTCTAGGTGTACATGAAGCATTTATCATGACAGACCATTTATGAACCACAGAAATTCTTAATAAATTTGAAAGCATCCAAGTCAAAGAAGTTCTCAGAGTTCTATTAAGGGGATTCTGAGTACAGTGGAATTAAGTTAGATATAAATATCAGAAAGATATTTATAAAAATATCAAATATTTGAAACCTAAATAGCATACTTCAGGAATAAATAGTCATCTGTGGAAAAAAAAAAGTCTACAACTAACAGCGTATGTATTATGAGTGACTGATTACTTGGTTACTAAGATCAAGAACAAAGCACAGATGTCTGGTCTCACCTAATCAATGTAGTACAAGAAGTTCTAGACAGTGCAATCTGGATCTACACAAAAGACTAAAGAGGACAAGAAATGGTAACTGCATTAGGCAAGGTGAAAAAAATCCAGTTTGGACAGATTTAAAATTCTACATTTGCACATGACATTTCTATGTAGAAAATCCTATGGAATCTGCAAAAAGCTACTAAACTATTGTGTGTGTTTAGCAAGGTTCTAGGATACAAGAGTCATCTCTGTAATCAAGTGTATTTTGTCTGCTCACAACAAAAGACCAAGAAATGAAAAATTTAAAACAATATTATGTAAAGTAGCTGAAAATATGAAGTAAAGATAACCTCACAAAACATGTTAAATGAGTGTACCTTGGAAAACAATAATTGTTGACAGAAGTTAAAGAGAACTGAGTAAATGGAGAGATATACAATGTTCATGATTCAGAAGACACAATATTGTGAAAATGTCAGTTCTCCCCAAATTTATCTATAGATACAATATAACCCTAATCAAAATCTCAGCAGGCTTTTTTTAAAAGAAATTGAAAAACTGCTTCTAAACTATATATGGAAATGCAAAGGGCTTGGAATATACAAACTATTTTGAGAAGAATAAAGTTGGATGACTTATACTATCAGACTTCAAGCCTCATTATAAAGCTATAGTAATCAAGAGGAATATGCTATTGTCATCAAAATAGATCATTAGAATAGAGTATGTGGTCCAGAATACATCCAAAACTGCATGGTCAATATTTTTTTGATCATATGTGGGTGATTCAGTGGAGAAGGGTTTGCCTTTTCCATAAATAATGTTGGAATAATTGATACCCATATGCAAAAAAAAATTAAAAACACAAAACTTCAACCTATACCTCATACTATGTTAAAAAATTATTTTAAAATGGATCATAGACCTAAAAATAAAACCTGAAACTATAAAACTTCTAGAAGAAAACATGGGTGAAAATCTATGTGAAATTAAATTTGGGAAACATTCCTTGATTACACTAAACACATTAAGCAAACACACAAAAGTAATAAATCTGATCTTATTAAAATTTCTGTCCTTAAAAAGATAATGTTAAGAGAATGAGAATACAGCCCACAGAATGGGAGAAAATATTTGCCAATTGCATAGTCATAAGTGACTCATCCAGAATAAAGAACTCTCAAAATTAAAGAATTAAAGAAAAAAAAAAACATAGGCAAGGGATTTGAAGAGACTCTTTGCCAAAGACGATAAAAGATGGAAAATAAGCACCTGAATCATTTATTAGGAAAATGCCACTTAAAGCCGCAAGGAGCTACCATTACACATGGCCGAAATTTAAAAAGTTAAAAACAAAAATTAAACAACAAAACCACCAAGTGTTGGCAAGGTCTTAACTGGGGCTATCTTACAGTTCTGATGAGACTGTAACATGTTATGATATTTCAGGAAACAATTCATTTGTTTCTTTAAAAGTCAAATTTACAGGGGTGCCTGGGTGGCACAGTTGGTTAACCATCTGACTCTTGATTTTGGCTCAGGTCATAAGTTGGAGGCCTGCTTAAGATTCTCCCTCTCTCCCTCTGCCCCCCCACCTGCTTGTGTGTTCTCTCTCTCTCTCTCTCTGTCTCTCAAAAAAAAAAGTCAAATGTACACCCGTTATAATATCTAGGAGTTGTTCCACTCCTAGATATTCACCCAAAAGAAATGAAAGTCTATGTCAGTACAAAGAATTGTACAGGAATGTTCATAGCATTTTATTTGCAATAGCCAAATATGGAAAATGACCAAAAAGTTCATCAACAAAAGAATGGGCAAATTATGATATAGCCACACAATAGAATACTATTCAGCAATAAAAAGAATGAATGATGGATACATAATAACATGGATAAATCCCAAATAATTAACCTGAGTGAAATAACCCAGGCAAAAAAAAAAAAAAATGAGTACATATTACACGATTTCATTTGTACATTATTCAGAAAATTTAAATAANGTAAATAAATCTATGGCAGAAAGCAGACTGCTGGTTGCGTGGAGACATGGATGTAGAAGGATTACAGAGGATTACAAGACCACAAATAAATTTGGGGAGGGTGATGGATATGTTCATTATCTTGATTATGGTGATGATTTCACACTTTACAGACATACACCAAAACTTATCAAATGGTACACTTTAAATATGAACTGTTTTTTATGTCAGTTATACCTCAGCAAATCTATTTTAAAAACTAAAACAAAAAAATTCTTGGAGAATCACATTCTGATATGACACTTAACTAACTCTGGGACTTTTTAGCAGTTTAATCTCCATGCCTTTGTTTCCTTTGTAAATTTGGGTAATTATAGTGTCAATTACATAGCTCATTGTTTTGGGGTGGTTTAGTATTTATTAAATGAGCTAATCTCTGTGAACCTCTTAGGGTGCCCGGAACCTAGGAATTAGNCAGCGTCAATTACATAGCTCATTGTTTTGGGGGTGGTTTAGTATTTATTAAATGAGCTAATCTCTGTGAACCTCTTAGGGTGCCCGGAACCTAGGAATTAGTTACTAGCTATGCTTAATACATCAGAAGAGGCAACAGGCTTCTCACTGGTCTCATGGGCAGTCAGTGTCTTTCCTGATTAAAGGAAGTCTGTTGCTTTCTCCAATGCCAAAAAAACAAAGGAAAGGGATGCAGTCTTGGGCTATCAAAATTTGTATCTGTCCTATCTACAGTCTGCTATTTAAAAATTTGTTTAGAATTACAGTATTATTTACATTTTGCTTCAAAAGAATAGAATGCTAAAGACAGACTTTTCTAATCCTTTTAAATATAGTTTCCCTGTCTTCCGGCTTTCTATCTAGATTCTGTGCCAGCACAGTACTTCCTACCTCAACAGAATGTGTCCTCTATAGCCCTATGCATAATAGATTCAGCAGTTTTTCCATTGGCTGGTTATTACTCAGCAATTTAATTGTTTTTAAGAATCTTTCATTCTGGAATTCCTTCTACTGCTACCCTCTCCTAAGTACCATAAGCTAAGTTTATAAACATAAATTTCCATGGAGTGAGTACTTATGAAACAGAAAATACTGCCAAAGAACTGGGACATGTTTCATCCCCATTCCTGATTGCTGGCAATAACCCATACGCGGCTCTTTATTAACGAGATCACCGGGCTGAGATGCCATAACCGAGAAACCAAACTAAGTATGCTTGGTTTTTTATTTAGTCAGACTGGAAGCAGCTGCATTTCTGTTTGAATTGCTCCCTGAGCTCTCCTGCAAATATATAAAAGGATGTTATAAATAAGTTAGGAGTTGATGATTCTCATTTGTCAGTGAGGGCAACCCAAGTGAAAGCTGCAGCAGGCAAGAATGGAGGAAAAATACATGGAAATCCTTCATAATGGTGGAGTGAGTTCATCATTCAGAGGATATTCTCAGGGAACCTGAGGAAATATTTAAGGCCAAGAATAATCTCTTTTCTTTGGGAGAGATGGAAAGAAGGAGATACATCTTTTCTAAGATTAGGTGCAAGTTTTTATAACTTGAATCTACAGTATTACTAAATCAGTTTGAACACCAGCTGACACTTCATGCCTACGAGAACGCATGTCTGTGAGCGTGCATGTGTGTGCCCACGTGAGGTTGTATATTCCAGAAGGGGAGTAAGAAATATGGACAGCACTCAAGGCTTTTACCATCTAGCCCTCTCTCACCTATTCCCCCAGAACATAGTTCAATCTTGCCAGACTCTGCACCCCTCAGGAAGCCCTTCTGTTTTAGCAAAACCAACTACTCTCTGTTTCTTGAGCATGAACCTTAACATCCATCTTGTCATGCGTGTGAATTCATATTCTTTCTTTTTGCATTTCCATTCTTTCTTTAATTATCAGTTCCAGTGTGACATTCATTGAAACCTCTCCAATCTTCGCGGGCTGAAATGGGAACTTCCTCCTCTTTGTTCCCATAGCACTTGATGCATACTTCTGTTGTGACCGGCTGTTCATCAAAATCCCGGAGGTTGGCTCTTTCCAGAAGGAAGCTTTTGAAGACACAGGTCACATTGGATTTTTCTTTGTATCATTGGTGCTAAGCCAGTATTTGGCATTGCAGTTGGTATTCTTTGTAGGCTTGTGGATGAATGACTAGATAAATAAATGAACAATCTAGGACCTCAAGAGGCAGAAAACAAGAACAATACCCTCGGGGGTTTTAATGATCTGGCGCTGGCACTGCTGATACCGTGCTGGTCTCTGGCACCTGCTGCAGCCCTTGTTGCCAGGATTCCTTGTGTCCCTTGGCCAATCCTGAATTAGTGGGGAGTATGGGTGGGTAATCATTTGAAAATGCTAAGAAGAAATACTTGATGCAAGAAAGAATCAGCAGCAGGGACTGAGGAATAAGATGACTTACATGGTCAAAGAGACATTAAAATCAGATAGATTAAATGAGGCAATGAAAAATCCAAGGGCAAAAATGTAAGAAAGATTTCAAGGAAAAAAGACTGCAACAAAGACAAAGATTTCAATATTTTGGAAAAGCCAAGAGACAAAATATATAATGTAATTTACCAAGTTTCAATTATTTTTAAGGGAAATAAACTATGATTTAAAATGTTGATGAAATTTATAGTATAGAGAATTGATCCATTCAGGGTAAAAAAAAAAAGAAAAGAAAAGAAAGAAAAAGAAAAGAAAAAGCCTTCTTTTATGCTACAATATTTCAGAAAGTGGCCCAAGTTACTTTGAAAAATAAAAGTTTCTCTGAAAATATATGAATTCATATATTATTCTCATTTGGTATGTGTGCTCACATGTTCCCATTATCTATCTCTATATAACAAACTATCCCAAATTTCCATAATTTAGTGATTTACAAAACAATTCACAATTGTTTTACCTTTATTTCTTACGGAATTTGACTGCACTCAGGCTGTTCTCGCTTGGGTCTTTAATGTGGTTTCAGTCAGAGGCGGGGCTGGGTCTGCAGTCTTCTGAGGCACACTCAAATCCAGCTCCTGGGCCCTTAAGGCGGGAATAGCCGAGGGCTGAAACAATCTGGGCCCTCCCACCTCTCTAATTTCCTCTGTAGCATTTCCATATGGTTTCTCCAGCTTGGTGGCTTCAGGTGATAGTCTGACATAGTGTCTCAGAGCTCCAAAGTTGTATATTCCAAAGGAGGTGGAAGTGCTTTTCTTTTATGACTTCACAAATCATGCAGTGTGTCCCACATCTATTTATCAAGACCATCACAAAGACTCTCCCAGGTTCTAAAGGAAGTGACATAGACCCTACCTCTTGATGTGTGGACATTTTAAACCGTCATACACATTTCTGAGTACACACACACACACACACAGCCAATTCTTTACAAGCTTTCAATTACTTGGGTGTCATGAATTTTCAGTATGATTCAGACATGCTTTTAGAACTGCTCATGTCTTGCTAATATGCATGACCTCCATAGATGTTTAAATGGAACTTTATCGAGTGAAAATGGCAATAAATTAGAATGAGATAATAACTTCTTCATTGCCTATTTTTAGAGAGACTAATTCCTAGAGAGATTTTATAAAGTGCATATGATTGCAGTGGGATTGAGAAACTCATTCTGATAGTCTATCACAGGCAAAGGTTGCTTGGGAAACAGAAACTGCCAACTGTTTTGCATCCCGGGGCTTGTTTGATGGGATAACTGATTTTCCCCGGTCCCTGTTCTCTATTTACTCACTGCAATATCTCCGACCAGATTCCCACATGTAGATTTTCTATTTATGCCTTACTTTTGGCTCTCTTCAGAAAAATGACTGAAGCTGCTATCACATCCCTGCAAATCAAAATAAAATCCTGAAAGCTAAAGAGGTCACCAAGATTACTTGATTTAAAAACGTTTTTAAAAAATATTCATTATTCATTGATACCACTACAGATGCCCTATGCCAGTGTTCTTAACCTTTTTTTTCCCATTCTTGTCCCATAAGTTCTCCCCCCACAGGAAGTTTAACACCAGAGATATACTGTATATCTGTCTGCGTTGCATGTAGAGCTGTGCTTTATGCATAAAAATGATAATATTTTTTCATGCCTCAAGACCTAATTTTTCCTCTTTGAGAGTGATGTCACCTTTGTTGAAATGCATGCCCTATAGGTATACATTTAATCTAGTGATTTAATTAATTAAAATAGCAAATCAGAGGTACCACTGCCATCTGAGAAATGCACATTTAAATATTGACATTTTCAAAGTATTTGTGTCTAACACATCTATTTAATTGTGTTCATGTATCTAAATATCTGTGCATAATGCCTACAGATATTCCTACTGCCAACCCAAAAATAAATAAATAAACCCAAGAGGATAAGAGGTTGATTTACAAAGTTCAGACACTGAAATAAAGCAACGAATGTCGGAATCAATGTTCAGAAAGAGAATTTTGAGAAATATGGGAAATAAAAGCCACTAGAATACACAAACTTCTTTAAACCCCCTTTTTAACCTCAATAGTGTTCAAAAAGGAGATTTATACGTGTCGGAACTTAGTACATGTCTTGAACATCAAAACAGGGTATTTGCTGCCATGCTTCAAATCCAGCCACGCTATACTCCTGTGGAGCTGCCTTCCATGTCAGATGGTCAAAGAGGTTCCAAGTCAGAATGTTTATGAGGTACCATTAGCAATGAAGGAGTGTTTAATCTAGGCTTGCCCTCTCATCCTAGGAACATGCGTTCTGGCATGTGCCAACCATGTATATCATGTCTTCTGTCCCATTACTAGGTTGTGCAGATGTGTGATTATCATAGGTCCTCAGTGTATAAATGTATGCATGTTCAATCTTAGATTGTAGGGAGCATTTTTGGAGGGCTCTGTTTAAAATTCTAAGGTTTGAGTGAACCCCTGAGTAGAGAAAGACATGTTTGGGTTAAAATAACAGCAAAATAAACTGACTAGAATTCCAGCCTCTATGGCCACCATTAGAGGAGTCAGTGGTTCACCTGGAGGAAACACTGCATTATCTGCCCAGATTGGATTTCATAGTCATGGCCTCTGAAGGACCTTACCTGAGCCCTTTCTCACCCCAATAACCAATCACTCCCTTCTCAGTGTCTCAAATGCACCGTTGTGCCTTGTGTGTGCAGCTGCTGTTGGAACTATCTTCTTTGTAGGTTTGCCTTCCTGGCACCCACCTGTATGCTAATGAATTTGGGAGCCCCTAGATAGTCAGGGCATCTCAGTTGTCTTTGTATCCCTAGTTGGCAGTAGAGGGATGCACCTGTAAAATGTTTCTGAAGAAAGAAAGGCATGCTGGCAGGTTATTCTAAATTAGTTTAAGAGATTTTCCTCAGAGCAAACCTGGTATGGGCTCAATGCCAGCTCCTACCACTGACCATTCTCACTCAGAAGAAGCAAGCCCTGAAATTAGGGGGTAGAAGCATTAATCTGGGCTGGGCCACATTTCCTTGCTTGTTAGAACAAAAGCATATTACACGCCATAACTCCACTCTCCCCATCTTCGTCACGCAGAAAACTCTGGAGAAAAGAAAGCTGATAGAATGTCTGTCAAAGGGGAGAGGATTTGTATTTAGTTAAGTCCCAGTTGTATTTTTAAGGCTGCATTAATGCCTTTGGAGGGGCAGTCCTCCTCAGCTACAGGACAGAACTTGTCTCGTTTTCTATCACCAGCCCTATGACTTCATATAGAATTCCAGAATTCTGATAAACTGTCATGTGGAAAAATGATAACGTGATTTATGCTCAATTTTGCTAGAAGGGAGAAATGCAAGGGCTGTCAGTCTGGGTCTTGAGAACAAATGAGTTACAGTTCATGAGGCAGCTCAATAAGGCTATCATTTCCCATCAGCTCCCATCACTGACAGCCAAGATTTACTAGCTGTAGAATGGGAAGGAAGCTGAGATTTGGTGCCAGGTGAATCGGCACTATTATTCCATCAACCAGGCTCATATAGACAAGAGTCTACCATGAATATTTGATGGTAGCATTTTCCCAGAAATGCTTGTGAAACGCAGCATTACTTTTCTGCCATTTGCTGGGAGCCTCTTCACTCTCTCCACATGCATGCGCATCGCTATGAAAAATGACCACTTGGAAGCCACAGAGGCATTTGGGATTGTTTGTTTTTGCTGCTCCGGCTAGTGGCCTGTTCCTCTTGGCAGTCTGTGCGTGCAGTACACTAATTCCTTGTCCTCCGTCCTCATAGGATGAAGTGAAAAATCCCTCGTCTACTGAGACGCTATATACATTACATCTGTCATTATCCATCTGACACAGTGGCAGTGAGCGGACAGCCTTCAAGCCCCCTTTGTGCTCAGAGAAAACAGTCTTTGATCTATGGCATTTGCTGTGTTCTCCAGGAAAACAAGAGGTGGGGGTGGGTTTAGGTTACGCCTAAAAATAGTTCTGTTGATTCTCTTTGAGGTAGAAATATGTAACTTTGTAAATTCTAAACTATTGTAGGACTCTTTTACTTAAGACATTTATTTTCAGTGGGCGGGTGCTTACCTCAGTACATTTCACGTGGGTTGGATTATTTTTAAAAGAAAAAAACATTCAATCTTTACCCTTGGGAGCTAGGGAAATGCGTTTCTAAAATCTGTAGGGGGAAGTTCAGCGTCTATTCAAAATCATCTCTAGATGATTTCAAATAAGCTTTTTCTATCTCACCATTTCCCCAATTGTAATCTTTGGTGTACTAGTTCAAAATGATAATAGTAGGTGTTTTGTGAGCATGTGGGAAATTTGAGGCACACAAACAGGGAAATTTTCAAACTACTGGATATTGTGTTTGCCTTTCTACAGGCACTACATAGGCAGATTGCTTCCTTGAATTATGAAACTAACTTCTCTTAAATTATCTAAATATTCAGTCTAGTGAAAGAGTGAACAAGAACATATTCCTCTGTATGACTGTGATGCTGGTTGCTGAACACCAGTCATTCCTGCACTGAGTTCCTTAATCTGTTAGCCATGTAGGTTAGAGGTTGCCTGAGCCAGGTGGAGATGTGGGGTGGTGCTGTGAGTCTGTGAGATAGCCCGTGGGGTCAAGTATACAAAGGGCGGGCAGAAAATTTGAAGCTAAGGAAATAAAAACTTGGGGTTTTAACTTTTTGTTCAGTCAGTCACCAAATATTCCATACAGGCATTGTTCTTGCTGCTCTGAAGAGAGTTTTGAGTTCTCTTTAATTTATAAATTAATCGGGAGAGACAGAAATAAAAACAAAGTATTGAGAAAAGGTTGAGAAAGTCGCAAGTATTTTGAGGGAACTAATCAGAGGGAGGTAAAAAAGAGTGACTATTTATTGATTTTCAAGTGAGTCAAGGACATTTCCCTGAGGCAATGACTTCTAAACTGAAATCCAAATGACTGGAGGAATATGGCATCCAACGCTCTCAAGGAGAATCATTCCCAGAGGAGGAAATGCCTAGTACAGCCAGCCCTAGGATAGGAACTGATTAGCATGTTTGAGAAATCAAAAGAAAGCCAGGGGTCAGACCATAGAGGTCTTGGTAAGCCATTAAGTCTTTCTACAACAAAAGCCCTCAAGTTCTCTTTCTGGGTCCAGGGAGTCAGATACACTTATTAAGGTTCTTTTAAAAGAGGAAAAGGAATTTTCTGTTGAGTATTTTCAACCAGCATTATAGCTGATGTTAAATGAGTGTTTGGTGTGTGCCATGCATAGTTCTAAGTGTTTTGTATATATTAAATCTTAATCCTCACCATAGCCCTGTGGTATCAGTATTTGTGTTAACCCTCTTACAGTACCAGAGGAAACAGAATCACAGAGAATTTAAATGCAATTCCCACAGACTGGCAGCAAGTGGCTGAACTGAGATTTGACTCAGGTGATTTGGCTCCAGAGCCCATGTCCTTATTGGGAGACTTGCCGCAAACTTAAAGGAAGTCTTTCCTGGATTTTTTTTTCTGAACTGCATATAAACATACAATTTATGCCACTGAGATCAGACAGTACCAACGTGGCACGTTTTTCCGAAATGCTTCTTCATAGGCTTAATGAATCTTTGTATTCAAAAGATTCTAAGCCAAACATTCTCTAATCCAGAGAGACCCAGAATCCTTTGGTTCTTGGAAATGTAGTCTTCAGAAATAAGAATTCTGAGAAAAATTTACTAGATTATATGTAAGTAGTTTCTTCATAATTCTTGAATTCAAAACCTGTAATGTAAAGTTCTCTGTGAAAGAAATACTTGCTTTCATGGCTTTTTAAACTTCAGCTAACCACAATAACAAGTTGAATGACAGACACTACACTAGCCAATTTTTTATTTTTAATCTATGTATTTTTGTCTTTCTGTGTTATCAACAACTAAAGTATTTTATGCCCTACGTGCTTCCAGTTGGCACATTGAAGGAAATGATATGCTGAGTATTGTGTGAATTTATTGACTGTATACTTTCTTTCCATGACAAAATTTTATTTATTTAAAAAAAAAACCTCTATAGTATCAATTTTTCCTTCCCATAAGATTAGTTCAGATGTTGTTCTTAGTCTCTTCTTCCAAAGCTCAAGTAAGAAACACCAGAAACACCAGGATTTTTCTAATTAGATAGTCTTCAAAATCACAAATGTCTATTTTTCTACCATTACAATATCATAAAATGCAGTCTTCTTTTTACTAATTAAATTCATTGTTGATCTAATTCATAAAAGTCAATAGACGGGAATAAAAATGGTTTCACGATTATGTCCATTCATATAAACATATGACTGCTTTTGAGAAACCTAGAAACATAGCTGAATAAAACTTTCATCTCCAGAATTGGAATTCAGGAAGAATGAGATTTCTCCTGGTGCCTCTTTATCCCTCAGTCCACTCCCATCTTCTTTCAGGATATTTCCAGAACCCACCTCTCCCACTTCCACTGCTGCCACCTTATCCCCTCCTGACTTCTCACTGGCCCAATGCAGTGCCAGAGTATAAACCGCGTCATGTCACTCCCCTGCTAAACTCTTCAAATGGCTTCCATCTCTCTCAAGGGAAAGTCTACAACGGCTGTGATATCTCCATGATCTGCTGTGGCTCCCCATCCCCTTTGCTATATCACCTTATCTCCTATTCTCTCCCTTCTCATTCTACTTAAACCACAATGGCCTCCAACACTCCAGGTTCACCCTGTCTAAGGGATTTTCCACATACTGTGTCATCTCCTTGGGATGCCCTTCCTCTAGGAAATATGCGTGACTCACTCTCTAAATCAGGTAACTTTCCAGTCAATCTTATCCTACCCACCCATTTTAAAATCATAGTCCCTCACCCTTGTACTCCCAATCCAGGTGGCTCTATTGTTGTTTTGTTTTGTTCTGTTGTTGTTGTTGTTGTTGTTTTTGCTTTCTGTAGCATTCAACACATTCTGTCATATCCTGTGACACCATATTATTTAGTATACTGTCTAATATATTATGATTACTTACCCTAAAATATGAAATCCAAAAGGCCAGGGAATTTTTAATGTTAAATAAGAGCCTCCAGTGGCCTCAGGCTTGGTACAGAATCTGAGCTCAGTGAGTATTCATTGAATGCACAAATTTTCCCCTTTTCTTTTAGAACATTTTTCAGTTTTATCCAGTATATAATTATGAGTTTTAACCTCATACATTTTGCCAGTTAATTGATCACAAGCCATTCTTTCTTGTGATGCTACTTTCCTGGTCTTTCTATTTATTCTCCCCTTCCCTTCCCTCCTCCTTGTGCTCCTCTCCTCCCCCTCCCTAACTCTTTTTTTTTTTTTCCTTTCCTGCTCCTCTTTCTTTTCTGTCTCCTCCTCTTCTCTATCTCATTCAATAATATGGAATAAGAGTTAAGTGCTGTTGGATATGCAAAGATGAATCAAAAACTGTGCTTCCTCTGTAGAGCTCACTCACATCCTAGGAACTTAAAACTTAGTGAATTTGGGTTATGTGCCTTGGACAAGGTGTGTGCCTCCTGCAGAACTGGGGAAGGGGTTAGGGAAGTCTCCTCCTATAATGAGCTTTGAACTGGGTTTTAGACAAGGATTAATTATTTCCCCCAATATTTTAAAGATATGGTAGCTGAATTATAAAGATTATTTGCTGATCGCTTTTCTTAACCATAATTATTTGTCCAAAGCAAGGTTCTGATCTTTCTCATTAGTTATTATTTATATCATTTGAACTTGCAGCCTATCAGATCTGAAAATACAAGGGCATGTGTGTGTGTGGCAAGAAGGTCCATTGGCATCACATTTAATGAATACATTTCGTCCAGGCTTTCTATATGATTATCCAATGAGTGAAAATTTTACAGGGGTATCTTTCCATACACATAATTTGTCATTATTTATATCATTATTATAAAATCGAGACAATTCAAAGTTTAAGATAGGAAGAAAAAATAGAACTTGCTAATTAGAATTGAGCTGCAATAATTAGTTTAAAATCACCAGAATTTTATTTTTAATTTATTTCTGATTCCATAATTTGTTTTTCCCCCAAATACTTCACCTCATAAGCACTATACCCATTCAGCTTTAGAAAGGAAGGAGCAGACTATTTGTACCAATACCATTTTCTACCCTGTGGAAAATAGGTCACTCTAGCTAATTCAAGATTCTTCTATTATCAATTTTTCTTTTTCTCTTTTTTAAATTCAGCATCTAGCACTGAATTCAGTTCTCCCTATTGGCTCCCAAATGTGCTTTTTTCTCTTCAGAGAGAGAAACACACAGAGAAAACACAGACTGTTTGTGTTCTCCTACAATTCACATGTTGAAGCCCTAACCCCCAAAGTGATGTTATTTGGAAAGCCTTTGAGAGATGATTAGATTTACATGAGGTCATGAGGGTGGGGTCTGCATGATAGAATTGGTGTCTTTAAAAGAAGGGGAAGAGAGACCAGAGCTTTTGTTCTCTCTGCTGTGGGAGGACACAGCAAGAAGACAGTTGTCTGCAAGGCCGGAAGAAGACTCTCACCAGGAACCAAATGGACTTGCACCTGGATCTTGGACTTCCCAGCCTGCAGAACTGTGAGAAAAAAATTCCTACCGTTTAAGCCAGTCAGTCTGGTATTTTGTTATGGCAGCCTGAGCAGCTAAGAGAAGAAAGTATGACAAACAAAACAAAATGCTCCACTCCACTTTCGCTTATTAGTCTCTCTCTCCTGCCTTTGACAGTTGAGCTTGTGACCGTCTCCTCATGCTTCCTCACTCTTCAACCTGCTCTTACGCAGCAGCCAGCCCTTCCACTCCAAGAAACAGGTCTTGGTGATGTCACCAATGCCTCCATGTCACTAACCAAAATTAATTTTTCAGTCTTATCTTACATGTTGTATCAGCAACATTCGGCACCAGTTTCCACTCTCTCCTTGAAACTTTTCTTTCCTTCTCTTTTGGGACACGAGAGCCATTTGTTTTTTTCTTCAGAGAACACTTCTTCAATGTCTCCTTTTATAAATGTATCTTTATTACCCAGTTGCTAAATCTTGGAATTAGTAAAGCCTTGGTCCTAGACTGCCTTCTTTCTTTCCATGCTATCATCCTATGTGATTTCCGTCCACATCTGGAGCTTCAGTTACCACTTACTGATCTACCTAGATGATTTCAAAACTGTATCTCTAGCATACACTTATTTTCTCAACCTTAGAATTATACATGAAAACATTTCACGTGACACCTCTTTGCCAATGGCTAATGATATCTCCAAAGTTAACGTGTTAAGCAAACAACGCCCAATCCTCACATACACACTTCCTCTCTAATGAAACCTAACATGGTTTTTGTCCAGTGTTTTTTAATCTCATGAATGACACTAGCCAATCACCTGATTGCTAATCCAAGAACTGACTATTCCTCATGCCTACCCTAAATCTAGGCACTACAGATTTCACCCGCTAAATCTCTCTCAAATTTATCCATCCACTTGTCTTTATTTCTAACATTACCACCCCCATCATTTTTCTTGCATGCTCATGAGCTTATATTCTCTCATCATTACTGCTTCATGTGGTGGACCTAATGGTACTTTGAAAATCAGCTCTTTTAATGTCAGGTTTTTTCTCTTAAGTATCTCCCTCCCTACTGTTCCTAGGATCTGTACTAACCCCTTAAAATTCTTCCAAATTACAGCCTGGATTCTAAACCCCTTCTCCCTTATTTTACTTTGTTTTATTTTATTTTTAGTCAAATCTACATTTTAGAAGTAAGATACATCATTCACTAATGTACTATGTAGGGGAGGAAAAACTTCCTTTTACCCTCTTAAGTTCTCACCCTCTTAATATACCTGAAAATTAAACTGACATTAACAGGAGAACAACATACACGTTTTATTTAATATTTTTACATACACATGGGAGCCTGCATAAGGAAAATGAAGACCCAAAGAGAAGTTAGAACCAAGAGCTTATATGCTTTTTAAACCATAAATAAATAAATAAATAAATAAAAATAGAAATGATAAATTTGTGGAAAAGTGACAAAATGAAGGGATTGGGGAAATGAATTTTGGGACAGTGACTAGAAATTATATGGGAGAATTTATGGAACATAAGGGTTATTTTAACAGGCTCGTTTGTACAGATCCATTTTGGCATGCGCTCCCAGTTTCAGGTGATAACAATGTTCTCCTTCTGGTACAGAAAAGGCACTTTTCTCATGGGAAATTTTACATGCTTTTAGATAGAAAGGGGGAGGCCAGAGATCCCTTCCTGCATCTGTTGTTTCTCATGTGCCTTCAGCCCAAAATAATCTGTATATCAAAACAGCATATTTTGGGGATGTCGTGTTCTGAACCATTTCAACTACTACAAAAGAAAAGCACTTGCCTGTTAAGCTAACAGAATGCTTATTTTTCATAAGGATTATAAACTGCATTCCAACTTAAGTGATATAAAATGTGAAAAAAGAATGTTTGCCTTACAGATGATGAAATAATGAATCTCTTCAGATTCCTGTGCTCNGTTAAGCTACAGAATGCTTATTTTTCATAAGGATTATAAACTGCATTCCAACTTAAGTAATATAAAATGTGAAAAAAGAATGTTTGCCTTACAGATGATGAAATAATGAATCTCTTCAGATTCCTGTGCTCTGTTTCTGGTTCTATCTTCTTGTTCTTTCTACTTTTCAGGTAGGGTTCCCTAGAAAGCGTGCTCTGAAAAAGGTTTGCATGCAGGAAGTTTGTTGGAGTGTGTTCTCAGGGTCAAAATCTGGAGGGGATCTGAAAAAGCATATTTGGATAGAGGGTGAAACTGAACTCTGTCACAACAAAGGTTTCAGACAATCCTCTAAAGACTTCTGGGGCTAGGATGACCTTTCATTAATATCTTAAATTGGGCAGGTGGCCTAGACCTTATATATCTTCATTGACCAATCATTGGATATGGAATATCCTTGGGGAGCAGGCGTGAACTTGAGTCAGCCACCAACAATCCAAACAAGCAGCTAGACAATGAGTACTCCCAGTGGATTGGTGAATCCAAGCAGCACACCATGCCATCTACTACAGTCCACTCTCTGCTTTAAATAAGTTATGGGAAGAACTCTTTTGCGATTCCAATGGTCTTCCTTTTCCTGGGCAAAACTTGCAAGAAGGTGGTTAACTGGATGAACTTATACCCCTTTTCCTATAGCTGGTCTTGAGGTCATAACTGGTACTTCCACCCTCACCCTCAGATAGTACTTCTGGTAGTTGAGATGGATTTCCAGATGTAGTGTCTGAACAGCTGGTTATGTCGTTCTAGGATTATGCCTGATGCACTTTTCCACTAACCATCGAAATTATGCAATTGAATACCAAGAAATGTCCAGTTGGACCACCTGGATTCCAAATATATTATTCCTTGATCCATTGTGTAACATTAGTTTGACCTCTTCTAATGATGAGTGTCATTTAGCCCTTCTGGGATACAGGCTTCTCTCTTTAATTGGCTATTTTTAGAGCAAGGAGTCTTAAGTAACTGGGCAACACTTAAAGCTTGAGATATGGTAGGACTTGTGTACTTTGGTATAAAGGTACCTTCTCTGAGAGTCAAGACTTTTGGAAATCCTTAGAGTCCGGAGTTTTGAAGTGAGAAGCACAGATTCTTCCCAGATAGTACACTGGGAATGATGGTAGGTACGCCCATTCCTCCTTCAACTCACTACTTCCTAGGCACATGTATTCTACTTTAAAAAGACACAGTACCATGTCCTAGTACTTAATTTAGAATATATACTGTCATCTTTTCAAGGTATCATCTCCAAGTTCACACTCAGATAGTTTTGCTTTTTTTTTTTTTTAAGACTTTGACACAGAGAGAGACAGCCAGCAAGAGAGGGAACACAAGGAGGGGGAGTGGGAAGAAGGAGGCTCCCAGCAGAGCAGGGAGCCCGATGCGGGGCTTGATCCCAGGATCTGGGATCATGCCCTGAGCTGAAGGCAGACGCTTAACGACTGAGCCACCCAGGTGCCCCAGATACTTTTGCTTTTAACAAGTCATTCTTCCCTCTGTAAAGCTGGTAGCTTTTATATGAATACAGCCATTGGATGGTTCTGTGCATTACTGTCCCCTCCTTTCTATAAAGTGAATCACCCCAATTCGATTTTATGTGGGATCCTAAGTCAATTAATCAAGCACTAGAAGTCCCTAGATAGTGGTGCTGCTGAATCTCTGCAGGCAGAAAAGAATAACTCAGAATATGTGTAATTTCAATCAAGATGAATGTGGTAGTTTAAACAAGTCTACAAATTCTTTGATATTCTTCCATCAAAAAGTAGAGTCTAATATACTTTCTCTTGTATATGGCATGACTTTAATCATTTGCTTAAATGAAGAGAATGTGGAGGAAGTGAGGTTATGCGATGTCCAAAGCTAAATTAGAAAAGATGACATAGTCTTGCTTTATTGTCTCTTGCTTCCGGGACACTTGTCTTTGAAAACTACCATCATGCTCTGATAAGGCCAAGCAGTTTCAATGAAAGACTACATGAAGGATTTCAGCCCCAGTCCCAGCTGAGGTCACACCCAAGAAGTCAGCATCAAGCACTAGATGAGTGAGTGAGTGCTTTCAAATGATTCCAACCCCTACCCTTTGAATTCCTCTTATTTATATGTGATGGAACAGAGAAGAGCTGATGAGGTATGTGAAAAATGAATGGTGTTATTGTTTTAAGTTATTAGATTTGGGGATGATTTTCTGTGTAACAATAGATACAAAACATTGAATTACTGTCCTTCTAGGTGGAAAGGACCCAATATAGTCACCTTTCCACCATATTTCCTGGTATGTCTCGCTAAAGGATAGTGCTATTTTAGGGAATGAGTATTTCCTATTTAATGCAGATTAAGTATTTGACAGTGGTAGTAGTCTTTGGGTATAAGAGCCTATGCGCTTGGACCCATGTGTAGCTTTTACTTCTACCATCATGACCACTCCACTTATACACACCGAAGAGTAGCATTTAGGATGCCAATGCTGAGTCATTCTGTCTACTTTGCAGATGCTTTCAGGTGGTGTTAATATCAATACAAAGATCTTTATACATCGTGTCTATTACCATATATCCATCCCCATGCCTTTATCTTTAACCTCCTTATCCCTCCCACACCATTCAGCTTTTCTCCTTCCAGATCCCTAATCAACCAGCATTTGCCACTGCTCACAAGTCAGTATATGTTCTTATGTTACGCCACCTTTATTTTCAAGCAAAGTGGACAACCAGGTGTACTATAGATGTTTTAATTTTTGGACAATTTCCCTTTACCACTGTATTTCCCTGTCGACCCTGAGTCAAGCTCTAATGTAGTCAATGCTTCTTTTTGTTTTGCATATACCAAGCTAATTTACTCAGGAGCCAAGATTGGCCTTTTCTTTCTTTTATCAGCTGATAATAAGGGACCTCCCATTCAGTCATGTGAACTGAGAAGAATTTGTGCATTAATGGCAGGTGCCATTGGGTCTGAGATACCTGCTCACACATCTTACTTGTAACTTCTGGTCTTACTCAAGCCCAATCCCTGAAATACCACTTCCATCTTACAATAGATTGTTACTAGACTCACTTGAATTTATGATTTAGTAGTCCTGATAGAATCTAGAACATGATAAGCACTTCTGACACTTTATGTCCTATATTCAGGCACTCCATTTCTACCATGTCCCAGTAGCGTGACAGAGGCTCTAGTTTGGCATGGTCTTGCAGATGGCTTGGCTTTGCTTCAAAAATTCTATATTGTGATTTTTGGAGGAGTTTGCTATAAGCTGAAACTGAGTTTTCTCACCACCAATACTGTAATATCATAAGGTCTTCTGGGTCTTATGGTCCTAGGGGCAGGGCCACTTACACCACTGCCTGGTTCTACTCTAGGCCCCACTCAGAGTTGGCAACCTTTTATGTCATATGGTAAATCGGTTTGAGTAGTATTTCCAAGTGTGGAATATGTGACCTTTAGAACATGATGAGGCTGGGGGCCCTGGGTGGCTCAGTCAGTTGAGTCTCCAACTCGGTTTTGGTTTCAGCTCAGGTCATGATCTCAGGGTTGTGAGACTGAGCCCCATGTCAAGCTCAGTGGAGAGTCTGCTTGAGATTCTCTCTCTTTTCCTCTTTCTTTGCCTCTCTCCCTACTCACGTGTGCTCTCTCTCTCTCTCAAATAAATAATCTTTAAAAAAATTAGAACATGATAAGGCCTACAAGGTGTTATTGTTTCTTCTTGGTAGTGACAGTTGCAAGATGTAATAATATGCCCCTTACTTTAAGGGGATGGCCCATTAAGCCACAGACTATTGGACCCCAACAAACTTCACTCAGTGGGTCCTTCAATCTTTGCAGAGGTTATTTCCTATCATACCACATATACCTTCCCAAGCCTCCAATGTATTTGCTACTTCTGCCGATCTGTTTTGGTTGATATGAGTTATTGATATGGTTCTATCAATTTAATGGACTAGTGAGATACTCTGTGGGATATCCAGATAATCCAGTTCCCCTCAGACTGTTTTTTGACAAAAGGAGGAAGTCATAGTTCTGGAGCAAGGCCATAAATGTATACTGTTTCTGATTCTCATTTCTGATTGGGATAGAAAAGAACGCATGTGACATTCCAAAGTCAGTTTTAGTTTGCTCTTGCAAAGACATTATATCCAGTGTCCTGACTGCGATTGGGGATACCACGTTTTTTCAGTTTTGAATAATCCAGTGTCATCTGGCTTTAGTAGGGTCCAAACTCGTGAGTCATGTTGGGATATGACAGGGCTATCCAAAGGGTGGCTATAATCTCTGCTATTCCCTACAGGAAGCAATATTGTTTTTCACTTACTCTCTTGATAGAGGCTTCCACTTGGATTTATTCACTATAGTACTTAACCCCACACACCAAGGAACATGTTGGGAATTTTCCAACTACAAAGAATACCCATTCCAATTATACATTTGGAGACTGGGAAAATGACCATGGTTGTGAGCCCTTGCCTCACAAGGTCTTTGCAGAGGCTGTTTCCTTTCTAGAGATGCTATCTATTTCCCTCTTTGCTTCCTTGATACTTATTTATATTTTAAATCCCTTCAGGAAAACCTTCCTGAGTAGATAAATTATCACATCATAATATCTTAGATGACCTGTAATTCTTCTTTTTAGTATGTAGCAGTTTTGATTTTATAATTATTTGCATGAGTATTTTATAATTATTTGCATGAATATTACTTAAATACTCAATTGTAACTTCCATGAAATGTAAGGAGAATATTTGTATTTACAACATTTACCACAGTCCCTGGCATGTAGTTGGCATTTAGTAATTTCTATACAGTCAGTTTATTTGGAAAGAATATAAGAACACATCAATAAATTAGGAGCTACACTAGAATTTGATGAGTGACCTCAAATTCTGTCTCCTAAAAATAGATTTATAGGACCCTTAAAATTAAAAAAAAAGTTAATTAGTACCTGTTACATACTGTGGATTGCGTGGATTATTTGATATATTTTTGACAAAAATGAATGTTGTCCGGATTTGAAATATTCCACGTTTTTGCCAAATTCATGTTTAACTAACTTAAACAGCTCAAAACCACTTTAAGTGCCTAACTGAGATGGTTTTAGCGTAATATTTGACGCTTTCAAGTTTTCTTTAGCCTAAGATACCCATATAAGAACATTTGAAGGAAATTGGGGTAACCATGTTATATATGCTGCTAAATCATTTAAGTTGGTGTACTCTATTTTGTTCAGTAATATGTATTCTAAACTACCAAACTCTTCTTATATTAAACATTATATTCTTAAATTAGGCCTTCATTCTGTATGTGGCACACTTATATTATATATATTTTAGAACATATTAAATCTAAGAACTTGAATTTGTCTCCTAATATTTTTGCATCTCAGTAGAATTTCAAACTCAAAATTACACAAGAAAGAATAATTTCTCACTGACAGAAATGTCTAATTCAAAAAACTGTTTTTGAAATTGATGAAACTGAATTTAAAGAAATTTCTTGTTAAGAATGAATCCTACAAATATTTTTATAGAACTGCTCAAGGATGCATATACAAAATTTACAGTGTAGAATTGTGTGTTCACAAAGAAACTGAAAATGTGCAACTCTCCATAAAAGGGAATTGTTGAAGAATACACACATGCAATCAATAGACCATATATAACATTTTGTTGCATTTAGTTGAATTTTGTAGACTATGAGGTCATTTTAAAGAATACAGTGGATGTAAAAAAAGAATATAATAGGTATGTGAGTTATAATGGAGAACTCTACACCATGTTTTCAAGTAAAAAGGCAAGATATAGAACAATACTATGCAGAATTAAATTTTGGTGTGTGAATAAAACTTTTTTGGAGTGAGACGGAAAAAACTTTGTTTATACTTCCTGGGGAAAGGAATTAGGAATTGGGGGGAAGAGGTTATCATTCACGTCCTATTTTTTGCCCTTCTTACTTTTATTGTAAAAATTAATTTAATTTTAAAAAATTATTATTCCATTACCTCAGGAAATAAGAACTTTAACATGAACATCCCTATATGTGTTAAGGAATGAGGTTTTAGAGTGTTATCTAAAAATACTTTATATTTTATTTCTCAGGTCATTCAATATCTGATTTTCCCTAGAACAGCAACTTTCTAAAAGAATCTATAAGACTCAACCATTATTTCAATATTGAACATGCAACCAAAATGTTTTCCAGTTCTCAGACCACTGTTATATCAGGTTTCAGAATCTCATGCAACAACACTCTATTCGTCATTAACACCTATAATCTTTTACCATAGCAACAATAATATAATAAATTCTGAAGGAAAAATTGAATACCAACTATTACTGCCAAGTGGTGGGATGTTTAAAAAAACAAAAAAACAGTAGCCACTGCCCAGGCTTGGCATGTCATGAAAGGGTACTATGTGACCTCCTTACTGCCTTTGCAAAGAAACATATATAAGATTGCCAATAGGCCATTCATTTGACTAATTCTTGTTATCCATATTAGTACTTTTTTTTTTTTTGCTTTGTAAGAGTTTATCAAAATCAAAACAAAAAAGTGTCATTTTCATTCAATTTTATGTGCATTCAAAATGAGGGAGAAAGACCTTTGTGCAATGTAATTGCTTAGCTAATTGTGAAGTAACTGCACAGCATCAGTCTTGTTGGGGGTCTTGCTCTGTCAGAGATGCTGCTCACTGAGATGTGAAAAGACCAACATACTATTTATTATTTTACTCCCTTTGTCTTGAGAGCAAACACTGTTAATTTTTTTGTTCTATGTGTTTTTTTGTTTGTTTCTCTGTGTTGCCTCTGTAAGAGTGTCAATACATGAGAAATATTCAATAATTAGAACTATTTCAAGCGATTCATGTTAGTTAGGAATTTGGATCCTCTTTGAAAAAGGCAAAGCTCAACCCTCTCTCTAGAACTATGTATTCAAAATACACACATTTATAAAGTGTCAAGTGGTATATATATTCATTTAGAATTAAAATACAAGTATATATATTTGTACTCTAAAGGCAGTGGGATCTCTATGACGTCTTGGCATCTTATTTACTATATATGGAATAAATTTAATTTCTTTGTATGGCATATGTGATCTTTGGTTATCTAGCTTCTACCAATTGTTTTTAACTAAGGATGATGCTCCCCACTAGGGAATTTATAGAAAGGTCTAGAGATATTTTGATTCTCACAACTGTGCTGGTGTTACTAGGGAACATATGCTACTGTTATCTAGTGGGCAAATACCAGGGGTTCTGTCAAACATCTGCTAACAATGAATAGGATAGTCCCAACAACAAAATTATTGGGTTCAAAATGTCAGTAGCGCCAAGGTCAAGGTATCCCAGACTACTTTTAACATCTCACTCTGTCTCCTTTCCGCACAAAACCGCCATTCCCATGAAAATTTCCTCTTTCTACAATGCCCTTCCCTCTGGGCAATAGGGTCACTTATGTTCAAAGTATTTCCTTTTATGTAGCTCCTCATCAGTGTCTGCAGAGAACTCTACTGTGAATGCCTCCATTGTAATATTGCATTGTGATATTTACTAGCCTATGTATCTTGCCCACCAGACCTTAAGTTCATTCAAGCAACCAAAACCTAATGTCTGGTAGATAATAGCCACTAAATAACCATCTGTGGAACACTAACTGAATAAAAACAAATTTAAAGGCTGAAATGTGTTTGAATTTTTTGTAATGTTTTCATGAAAGAAGGTTGAAAATGCCTTCAACCAGTTATTCTTCAAACGGATCCAGGAGGCTATTATGAAATTGTGGGGGGGGGGGGAAATGTCCTGTTATAGGAAATAAAATTCCAATCACAACAATGAATTACTCTGTTTGGGAGTTAAATCAGAGCCTGTGCAGTTTCAGGTGTTTTCTTATGCAGAAGATGTAAAATACAGTGGTTGAATGGTGCCTTGGCAGCACAGAAATGATTCTCACATAGATCATAGAATCTTAATTGCCTTCAACTCTTCTAAGTGTTCTACTATCCTGTAGTCATTTCAACCTGGCTTCTGCTTAATTGCCTCCATCTCTGTAGGGCACAGTAACTCTGGGAGTTTCTCTAGCACTAAAAGTTTTTAGATGCCAATGAGTTTGTGAAGGTATAACTGAAGCTCATACTCTCTATTCTTCACCCCGTGGCACACATTAACATGATGGCCCTCTGTTTCCACATCACTCTGTGAAGTGCCATCAACTTTTCAAGCAATTAGGTTGCCCTTTGCACTGGAGCAAATTTGCTCATATGATGTGTGAAGTGAAACTCTGCAATTTCTCTAAGGCAGAGATCTATTTCGAATTCCCATTGCAATGCTGTATATACCGGGCTTGTTGAACACCTGGACTGAGTTCAGGCTCTGCCATTCGTCAGTTGGATGGCACTTTGATGAGTACTGAGTGTCAGCTGAATGTCACTTTGCTACTTTGGGCTTCAGTTTCTTTATCTGTAAAATGAGGTGTTGGAACACATGTTACTCATAGGTCTGCTCTCCTTTAACTCTGTGATTAGTGTCCACAAAGAAAATCTCAGCTCCAATTTTGCATGTGCACATAAGAGTTTGATCATGGAATGACTCTAAGCCTAGTTGATCTTTAAACAATTCATCATAAGACCTTACTGAGAGCTAGATGAATTTTATGCCCACCCAAATGAAACTGCACTCAAATAGTGACCCAGCCCAGAGAGACTTGTCAGTCTTCTTTGATAAACAACCAAAAATTATCTTTCCTTTATTGAGAAGGAGATTTCTCCTTCTTGTCCTATATCTAGTTCCTACAATCCATATATTCATTGAAACTGGCTAACCAACAGAAGGACACTGCTCTCCTTTGCTTGGCTGGTTAATAAATGCAACTTCCATATGAACCTGTTTTGGCTTTGGTTATACTTCCACAACAGGGGGTCAGGAAGTGTTAGGCTCAATGGAAGCTACACATTTTCCTTTCTTGGGGTGCTTTTAAAGCATCATTAACCATTTAATCTCTACTGGCTGTCCCGACTTAAGGAAACAATGACTTCTAGAAGTAGAGTAGGCACAGATTCCAAGCTGAGCTTAAATATTTTAAGAAGCAAATGCCTGCTAATTGTACCTATGTATAGTGAATAGCATTCGTGATTAGAATTTAAAAACATCAATCCGTGTCCCTGCCTGCTCTACTGACTTGTAGACATTTGGTCTCTCTGAATTTAAGGATTAATTGATGGTTCATGCCTTAATTCATGCTTGGTCAAGCACAGTAAAAGTATATATATATATACTTTTGAGGGACAAGGTTGTTAATTTAATAATGTCATAAATAAGTGAAAATAGATATGTAAGGCTATCTTACTGAATATGCGCCATAATTCTCAAAGGAGACTGTATAAATATTTGGGGAACCCTCTTAATGAGTATTTTTCATTTAGGTAAGCCCCTTAAAAAATTAATAGGAATCTAGATAGGAGACCTAGTTTTAATGCAAAGTATTTGAATACTTTTTAGTGATAATTTGTAGTTTTATAAAATAGCTATCTAAGATGTGCTTTCAATATTGTTTTTCCATAAAATATAGTTTAATCTCATTTACTATTTTTTTTATAATGACTACATTTTGGGAAAGAACTGTCTGAAACATAAAGCCATATCTAAGCAGGAATCAGCAGGCATCTTCAGGGTTGAACAATGTGCACCAGCCAGAGCCTAAGATATTTTTCAGATATAACCAACCAATATTCTGAATAAGTAGAAAGCAATAGAGAACCATGTATCCTTCTTACACATGACCAAAAATAGAGATAAATGACAAATCGAGACATCAAGAAGTCAGTAGGTCATCTTGCAAGCCACGCAGAAGATGCACACAAATGAGTCCTGAGAAAGATTAAGTATTGTGGGTCTAGGAAGGACAAGTTTATGCTTAGTCCTTGTGAGCAATGAATCCTTCAATTTCAAGGAAGATTTACGTGTACCAGCACACATCAGATCTCAAAGTTTTGAATCATTATGCAGTTTTATTGAGGATATACAACTTAATGTAACTGAAATAACCGTTGATATAGTCATGATAGCTTGAAATACTTTTATGAGCAAGTATGTAGAGCTATAGATCATATCAAGAAATGTTGTTTGGATTTGGGCTATAAATTGTCCTTCACTGCTGGGTCGACCAGTTACTTTTTGGGTAGATTGTTTCATTTGCTTTGTTTTTCAATCCAGTGTAGCCAAAGACTGAAGTAATTTATATTGAACATATTTGACTTTAAATGGGTACAGTCAGTAAATTATAACATCCAGAATGAATCTCTAGTTTGCAATGCTGATTTTGGATTTTCTTATTGTAATTCAAGAGAGAAATTACATCTTCAAATGGGAAAGAAACAAAGATATTTGCCAATATCAACTTTACAGTCAGTTTTGTTTTCTCCCCTTCATGCTTATCCTCATTATCACACCTCTCAAAATATGGTATTTAGTACTTCTGATCCACTTAACCAGCTAGTTGCCACATTACCAAATATTAATAAAATAAATTTCTGACGAAATTTTATTTTCTGTATCATCCTACATCACATGGAAATTTTAGAATGTGTATGTGTATAGACTATTATATGTTTTTAAGTGTTTTAAGTAGGTTATTTGCAATTCTTAAAATTGTGCTTATTTTAATATGAAAACTCCTTTCCTGTGCATGTATGATAAATTTTTGATACCCAAGTTTTATAAGATTAAAGGTATTAATCTAAACATTAATAATCCACATCAACGCTGCCATATAACAAGACATTCTTATTAATAATGTAAGCCTACACTTACAATTTTAACTCTCAATTCTGTAAGGATGATGACTTTTTTCATAATGAAAATAAATTCTTCACAATGGAAAGCAAAAGAGACACTTTGATAGACTCTGCATATCTTCATAAGAATATTAATTGATTCTAAGATTTGTCAAACATTTAAATACACTAGAAATATCAAGCTGTCAGTTTACTCCTTACATTTGAAACTGAGGCGGTTAGATAAATGAAATTTTTTCTTTACAAAATATAATTATAGGGGCACCTGGGTGGCACAGTCGGTTAAGCGTCTGCCTTCGGCTCAGGTCATGATCCCAGGGTCCTGGGACCCTGCTTCTCCCTCTCCCTCTGCCTGCCACTCTGCCTACTTGTGCTCTCTCTCTCTGTCAAATAAATAAAATCTTTAAAAAAAAGACATAATTATAATTTAAGTTAATGTTGATCAAAATAACTTTGGATTTCCACTCAAGGAATTTTTCTGTTTATTTGAATTCCACCAGATGCTTATGTCCATGTTGTTTAAAATTTAAACATATATTATTCAAATTGCTTAAGGTTTATATATCTGCTACTTGGGAAGATAATGTAAAAGTCAGTAATGATGCATAAAAAAATACTTTACCCAGCTATGCAGGAATGCAAAAAAAAAAAAAAAGTCTAAAACATACATCAGTGAAACCAGAAATAGAAAGAATCAGTTAAAATAATAAAACCTTTTAGCCCAAGCACACTTTTTGTAAAGTAATTTTATCATGATTATTCTAGGTTCCTCCACATGAAATAACTTATCTATATTCATTGAAAGAAAAGCCAACTGCATTATCTTTAGGACCCTAGTGGATTTATATTTATTTTTCTATTTTATTTTAGGTCCATTGATTTTTGTTCCTTGTAAGGGTTTGTTTTTTGTTTTTTTTTTATTCCTGCTTGTTTTTAATAATCCACCACAGTAGATGTTTAAAATGCAACATTATGTTGTAATAAATTTGCTGTTTGCCTTTAAAACACGTGAAGGCAAATAATTATATTTCTAAAGAACTATTCATTTAATTTAGATATATCAAATGGATTATTGATCAATGGAGGTTTTACTCCTCTCATTTCAAAGAAGTGGTCAGACCTTATCTAGAGTGTTGTTTGCATTTCTTGGTTTCCCATTTTCAGATAAATATTCACAAGCTAGTAATGTTCAAAGAAGGGGAGAGAAAGAGATTATGACTTAGGAAACACCCTCATAAAGGACAGTTGAATCGAGGGAATATGTGCAATTTGGAGACAATATCAATAAGAGGAGACTTAGGTTTCTTCAAATATATAAAAGACTACTATGGAACAGAGTCATTTCTTCATAGATGACCAAACCTCTGATCACTAAATGGACATAGATCAGTATAATGATGAACATTTGACAGTGGTCTCCAAAAAGAAGAGTGCTTTAGAGGAAGGGATGGATTTCTTTTTGTTTTATTTGTTTCTTTCCTCAGCTTTATTGAAATATAATTGACAAAAATTTTATGTATATGTATGTATGATGTACAGTGTGATGTTTTGATATACACATACATGGTGAAATGATTACAAAGGTTAATTAACATATCCACCATGTCATATAATAGTCATTTGTGTGTGTGTGTGTGTGTGTGTGTGTATGTGTAGGAAGAACATTTAAGATCTATTGTCTTGGTAAATTTCAAGCATACAATGTAGTATTTCTTATACTGAATTTCTATCTCTTGTGGCAATGGTAAAGAGGATTTCCTGGACAAAAGTGTAAAATCTCTTCCAACTATTAATTTTAAACATCTGAAATTGTATTCAGATAAAAGGATTAGTGTGTGCTGAAATACTTTTTTTTTTTTTGTAAGCTTCAATTTGTTGGCTAGAGCATTGCTCTACAAGGAGAAGTGAGTCTACCCCATGGGGTGTACAAGACACTCCGCTGGGATAGAGCAAGAAAACATTAGAACTCCCATTGGGGTTTATTTTTTCTACTGTTTTCATATATTTTGTGATAAATATGTTAAAATAGTTCTGCATAATTATGATTTATAAACACATGTTTTAAATTTATAAATATCAAAAATAGATATAAAACATTTTTATAGATAAGGATGAGATACCAAAAAAAAAAAAACACAACTATTTGGAGACCACTGAAATGAAGTTATGGAGTAAAGGAAAGTTAATTTACAATAATTTCACTGGAATTTCATGTCTCTATGACAGAAATAAAGTACAACTCACAAATAACTTAACCTTTAATTTTTGTGTTTTTCAAGTTCATGCCAATAAGGCTATGCTGGGATTAAAAACTAGGGTGTACTGGAAGGACAGGCCTTGTTAGCCATATTAATGTTAATAAGTTCATACACTGTCACAAAATTAATTGTGTATGTAAATTGGGATGCAGTAATAATGGCCTCGTAGACAAAGCACTACCCTCTCACATATAGGGTCATCTACATCTAACCCAAGGTTTTAACCACAATTAGTTTAGTGGTTTGGGGTTATTACCTGTTAGGCAGTAGTTCTCCATTAGAATGACTATAAAGCACATAATTTATCACAATTAGGCTTAATTGGCTATCTTCGTCTCTGTTCAGTGGATGCCAAGAGTAGAGACAGCATGGACAACAATTCTCATCTGAGTACCCCAAAAGGACAGTTTTAGGTTATTTCCTGCCATGTTCTATGATGGATATGGTCTCATTTCACTCTCAAGTCCTCAAACAGAGGACACCATCATTTATTTTGTCTTCCTGAGAGCTATTTACTTTTTATTTTCTGACCCCAGCTTCTTTTCTCCTTCATCCTTCTCCATGAGCATCCTCTCAGTCTCTGTCTTCCTCTCCCTCTCCCTCCCTCTGCCTTACCCACCCCTACACACACACATAGTTTCTGATGCCCATCAGGAGACGCCATTCAACCAATGACTATGTAAGAAGGAATATTATTGTAACAGTGTGACATACAATTTACATAAATAAATGTCACCCCTGCTTTTATATTGAATTTGGAAAGAATTTCTATATGCTGAGGACAAAAAAAGTGAAGAAAAATTTTACCTTAATGTTTCCAAAATATCCTTTCCAATATTCAACATTTTTCATCCATAGACTATTAAAAGAAAAAACAATCATTTTTAGTTTTTAACATTGAGAGCTCTTGACAGAGTTGTATACTGTGATCTGCAGTGCAAATGACACTGAAATTTTGTATCATCTTAATGATTGTCAAGTGTTTCTAGAGCACGTAAAATCAAGAAAAAGCAAAACACTGTATTGGATGAGGGTTATGGATTTTCCTCATCCACAAGGAAATAGATGTTTTTTTAAGACACACAGGTTAATAGATCTAGCATGATCATAGTTAAAAAAAAAAGTGTAGATTTCTCCTGCAGGCATACATAAGACGAAACACTGACATCAAGTGCATAAAAGTAGATTTATTGGGAATTAGCTGAGAAGAAAGGACAGAGTAATCCAATGCTAGAAAATTAAGATCAGCATTATTCAGTAACTATGTTATCCAGTGGCTATGGCAAAGATTTGTTCCTAAATAAACCAGAAGAGCGTACTTAATTCAAAATATTTAGTTCTTCAGTATGTTTCTTTTGAAGTTACTGGTTTGCATGCTGACATTTGTAGGTACATTGTAGACTAGACTGTGCAAAGAACTAGATTGCATTGAGACTTGTGCATAGTATGGATGTGATTATATTAAAAGGATATTTTAATCATCCAGGGATGATTTCATCATAAAAATATTTTTTCATTTGTGGTCTTAATTTAGACTTAAATTCTGAATATAAATACAACAGTGATATAAATAAAATTGTAGAGTGCAAAGCAAATTGGCAAATGCAGTGTCTTAAACAGAAAGTATTATTGCAAGTACTAAGTTTTCCTCTGGTTGTGCTATAAAATGTAAACATTGTAAGAGTCTCAATTTCACTTGTGATATGTGATCTTTTTTACATTACTTGAGATGAACGACATTGCATAGGTAAGCAAAGAACCCTTATTTCTGGTTGTAGCTTAAAAGCTGAAAATCTATTGTGGTAAGTTGAAATGAATTGTCTTCTTTTTTAAAACCGAAAAGCTTATGAATGACAATACATGTTTTTGCTAGGTAAAAATCAGTGTAATGAGGATCTTCTTTTCTGAAAACATGCTCAGAGGATAATAGAGTTATTGTTACTGAATTGTTCTGGTAGGACTAATGAGCACATGGGTGGAAAGGTGGGGTGGTATCATAATGAATTGGAATGTGTATGAATAAAAATGAGAATTTTACTACTATTCAGTTTCTTTCAGGACAACTTAATGGCACTTAAGACAAATGGAGTTCTCTGCATTTAAATATCTCTGTAAAGAAAACCACCAACCTTAACAACCCACAAGTTAGCAATGCAATTGCTAACATGAAACACAGGCAATGCAATTTTATCTATTTATTAAACCTATTAATCTATCAACACATAACTATGGAGAATTCTTTTAATATTAGAATCAAACATACATGGTCATCTTAGCACTATCATGTGTGTTGAAATGAGGTTTATAAGTTTTGAACTTTACTCCTATAAGTAACTCAGTCACAATCTGAAACATGGGCATATATATTCATGATGGACAACAGTGAGAAACAATGAATAATTTTAATAAGTATGAATGTCCTGCGTGTCTAGAAATAGTCACTGGAAAAATGTTAAGTGCCTGTAGTAGACTTGCCCTTCACATGAGCTGCCCAGAACTCACATATGCGTGCCGGCTCCTGTCAGTTAAAAAGAGCATTTGTGACAAAAGGCTTGGAACAAAGGTATGTACACCAGCTGAAGTGTAAACACATTTAGGAAACACAGAGAGTTGTTCTAGTTTTTGAAATGATATTGAGCACTTAGAGAAAATAAGTGAAAAATGAATAGTTTATACTTCTGAGAAGCCCTGATAATTGTAAACAGTGTTCATCAAGAAAACTTATCAGTGGAGAACCACTATGATGACATTAGAGAAATGCCCCAGAATTCCCTTTAGTATTTTTGGGTTTATTTCTTCTAGAAATTAGTAATGTTTCTCTTAATTACAAAATCAATAAGTTCACTTAAAAAAAAAGAATAAGAAAAGAGATACCTAATTCTAGTTCTCAGAATTAATAATGATTAAATGAAGGAGGTTCCTGGGTGGCTCAGTTGGTTTCAGCTCAGGTCATGATCCTGGGGTGGTGAGATTGAGCCCCTCAGACTCACCGCTGGGCATGGAGTCTGCCTAAGATTCCTTCTCCCTCTGCCCCTTCCCCCTCTCAAAAAAATGGTAAAATGGTGTGTATCCTTGCAGACATTTGTATATATTTATATAATATATACACAGATATATAAGCAAACAGAAATCCCTTGAGTCTGATTGGCCCCATGGCTAAAAGCCTTACTAATCTAAAAATAAAATTAAATCCACATCTCCTACACTGCAGTCTGACAGACTCCTCACCAGATATTCTTTTTTTTTTTTTTTTTTTTGACTGAAGTGCAGCATGGTGGGGTGGTGGAAGATGGTGAAGGGGTGGAGACACTAACAGACGCAGCATCAGGAATTATTTTAAGTGATACTTTTTTTCTTTCACGTATAACTTATATACATACACACAAGTCTCACCAGACATACACACTTTCAAAATACTAGTGCGTATCTATTTCTTCCTCTTGCTTATTGCCCTTGATATATTTTAGACAATTTTAATGTCAATACATCTAAAGCTCTTTCTTTTTCACTAATGTATAGTATTCTATTTGCCTTAATGTGCTAAAATTTATTTTCACTTTGACTTTTTGGTGATCACTCCAACATTTCTGGGTTTTTGTTACTGAACACAAGTCTGAAAAAACCTATCTATTTTTGTATAAATATGTGATTAGCTCTTTACCAACTCATTCCCATATCTCTGCAGAGTAGATTCCTAATGTGGGATTTGGCTGTCATGGAGTATGACCTGTTTATTTATTTACTTATTTATTTATTTTTTTGGGGGTATGAAGAGTGCCATATCTGTGTGCACTTGCTGGCACTGGGTTTTATCAGTTTGGTTGATCTAATACATGGATATATTAGTTTCACTTTAGAATTTGTAGTGAATAGCTTCACATATGGTTATTGACTATTTGCTTATTATTTTTGCCCATTTCTCCTATGGGTTGTCTGGTTTGTTGATTTGTAAAACTATTATATACATTATTAATATTAGCCCATTGATTCTAAATTTTGTTGTTTGATTTTTAACACCAAAATTTTTACTATAAATCTTATATGTTACACATTTGAGTTTAGAAGTGTCCTCTCCACTTAAATATAGAAAAATTTATCAGTATTCATAGCAATTAATTGTTGGTTAATTCTTGGATCCTTGATTTCTCTTATTTGTTGTGGTATCCAGTATAAAATAGGGCTTTAGTTGGTCAATATATTTAAAGCATTTAGAGAAGTACCTGGGGCATTGGAAGCTCTCAGTGACTTTAATTTTTGTTATTTGCCTTTTGGATTAGGTTAAGTTGCAACTCTTTGCAGTACCTGCTCTGTGTGTACTCTCTCCGCAGGAAGTAGGGCTGTATTGTAGTATGAACACTGACTGAAACTTAGCACCCAGATTCTAGATCTTTCTCAGCCAGGAGCTAGTTCATTAGTAAACCTGCTAAAGGAACCTGATGTTCTGGGTCTGTTACCTGCTTAAGAAGCTGAGATTCAGCCTCCTTGTCATTTCTCAAATTGTCTTCTCTCAAGCACTGGTTGTGTTAGGTATTTATTTTAAGAAAAATAAAAATGAAATAAGTTAGCCAAATACTTGATTAAAGAAACATTAACAAGTAGGGTGTGTGTGTGTGTGTGAAAGGTAGTTTTACTTTGCTTTTTACCGTGGGCCTTCTCACAGCCATTACAATCACAGGTGTTGTGAATCTACACGTATTGTACAGTATTTTCTAAACTTAACCTAATCACGTATCCTTTTTCCCCTCAGAGTCTCTTACAAGAAAATGATGATTTGTGAAAGGCTGGGTTCAGTGATCCCTGAGTCCTTTTACTTCCCTAATGTTCTACAAATGTCAGATATCCTGAGGCTAAGTCATGCTATAACATACAGATCTGGATTTCTTAAGTTAGTCCACAGAATACACACCATTAACACCCACTTTCAACAATTAGATTGTTTCCTCCTGTAGCCCACATGCCCATGTATTAATTAATAGTGTTAACTATTCCTACTGCCCAATTCTGGGCCAGCTGCTGAGCAGACAGATATTTGAGACTTAGTGCCTTTCCTTCAGAGTCCCTAGTACTTCTGCAATGTGTGGGGAACACAATCCATTCTTTAATTTTAGAGTCAAATCCACTTTGTGAAATCAGTTATTCAGTAACCTGTGTGCGTGAAAGGTGCATAATTTTTTAATATTGCAAGATGCTAAAGAGATCAAGTTTGTTGCTTTTTAGAAAATTACTCTCACTTTATGGTATGAGAAGCATTTGTGCTTTTTTTGATGGCCTTTAAATTGGGACATAAGTTGCTTCCGTGTCCTATTTGCTTAGAAGCATTCTATTTTCATACCTCTGTATTTAGTATGGCTTGTGTAGATTTATTGCATACATTTCTATGGAAGTTTATTGCAAAAATAAAGCATGTAATTTATTGAAATATTACAGAGTCATTTAAGAAGTAAATAAGCCATATGATCAAGGAACCATTCTGGAGAGCTATTTTGTGACTTAATTATTATAAGGTAGAATATAAAATACCCAGAGCAAATCTAAATAAATTGGTGCAGCCAGTTTAACATTCCTTTTTTTGTTGAAACTTTGACAGGATATTAAGCAGTTGTAGGAATCGAGAAGTGTTCCATTGGTTTTTTTGTGTTCTCGGAGGAAACTAAAGCAGTGTATCGAATGGAAGGGGTACCTATAGGATGTAGCTTTTGATCTGCTATAGGGTCTGTACATCATTAACTGCAAGCAATATGACCCAGTGAGGGACTGCTGTACCTATCTGCACATATGTACATGTCTGGACTATACCCATTATCAGTAATGGGACTTAAATGTGTTTACATTTAAAATAACCTACTCTGCAAGAAGAAAAGTGAAAAAAGAAAAAGAAAATATATAATCTAGAATCTTGATATTGTTAGCATGAGCAAAACTATAGGACTGGAATGTTTTGAGGTAGTTTCCTTTCAAGACAATATCTAGACAGCACAATATATGCTGTAACACTGGCGATTAGCATGGGACCTTGTCATTCTATCCTCATAGCTGAGGACCAGAAACAAATGTGTAAACTTGACCTTCACAGCTGCCTACTGGGAACATGTTATGAAGTCTGAGCCTTGCCTTAAGTGATAGAATTAGAAAAGAAAAAGAGCCAAGCAGAACTTCTGTTCCTGCCATGAGTTTCCCACCATTGCAGGGATGAATGGGTTCCTTCTATAAATCCTTGTGACTTTGGACTCAGACCTTTGGGTCAGGCCACCAGATGAACAATGTCTGCAATTTTATGATCTGTAGTGAATATTGACTGACTTTCTAGTTTTTGATCATTGAAGGCAAATATAATACTGATAAATTAGTATCTCTTTGCTAATATTTCTTAGAAAATTTATTCTCAACATTACTGCTTTTCTAGATTACTAAAATGGAGGGAGAAGGAGTTTCCAGGGACTAATAGAAGAGTAAATCAACCTAGACCTTGAGGGACTGATGGGTCCATTCAGTACTAGGTCTGTGACTTCAGTGGCCTGAACAAAGTCCACAAAAAAGCCAAGTACCTGGCTTTGTCGCTTACCTGTGTCCTTGAACAAAGCAACTTGCTGATGCATTTTAGCATGAATTGCATTAGCACATTTACATTAAAATGTGACATGATATCAAAAGATTGTAAGATAGCAAATCTTTGGCATACTATCTGGAAAAAAAAAACCTGTCATGTTAAAAATCTTGTTCTGTCATGATTATAAGTAGAGTAGTAATCGCGAATGACAGCTCTAAGAGGCTAGAAAAGAACCATCTTGACACATAAGTGATGATATTGTTTTCTGTATTCTGAATAATTTTACTTGTAACAGGTATTACACTGTAAGCTTGCCTTACGATCCTTGTTTTCATTATGAAGAGAGAGCATTCATGTGAAATTTCACATTTCCTTAAAATTTATTTACCATGATGTTAATAGTGCTTCATCAGCTTTCATTCAGTTGGTGTAATATAACTTATTTTCATCTCTTTTAACGTAAAATTCCCTAGGTCTTTTGCTATGGTGTGACTTCTACAAATAGTGTGGAGCTGAATTTTATTTTATTGTTATTTTGAATAATGTCCATCTTTCAAGGGGCAGAGTTAATCTGTTTGTATTTATTATCATCACAGATATAAATGACAATTTTCTGTGACATCGCATGTCAATGTGTGTTTGTGAGCTATGCTCTTGCTTTATCTTCTGTCCTACTTCCTATTGGATTTATGAGGTTTCTTAATTCTCACCTTTCCTCTTCCAGTGGTTTGGAAGCTATGTGTTCTATTTCTAGTCTTTTCAGGTTTACTCAGAACATATTTTCTTAACAGACCTACGGTAGGTCAGTTGGTCAGTGTCACTATGTTCTTTCCAAATAATGTGAGGAACATAGAGTTAGCTCTCTAACCTTGACCTTCACACAACCAACCTTGTGTTATTTTAGTTTTCTAGTTGCACTTTTTTTAAAAAAATCCCCCATGTAAGTCATAGTTTCTTTTGACAACGTTTATTACATTAACCAATAAGTTGAACGAGTTCATTGTTCACAGTCGCTTCTTACATACTATCCCTCCTTTCTGAGTTCAGTTTTCTTCTTACTTGCTTTAGAAGTTCCTTAAGTGACTGTCTGTAAATGGTAACATATTTTTGTTTTTGAAAATGTCTTCAGTTAGCCCTCCTTCTTTTCAGCGCTCGCTGTGTAGGGTCTAGAATTCAGAATTGATATTACGTTAAAACTCTTTCACTCGGAGCTATTAAGATATTATTTCATTGCATGTCTCCCTTATTGTTGCTGACCAGAAACCTGTTGTCAGTCTGCTTATTATGCCTTTACAGATGATATGCTTTTTCTTTTCTGTTGCTTTTGAGGTTTTGCTTCTTATGTTCTGAAATTTCACCATGATTTTTAAAGGTGATTTATTTTGTCCTACTGCTTGAAAGTCGGCATGCTGCTTCATCTTGAAGACTCATGTTCTCCTTCAGCTCTGAATAGGGATTAACCATTTTCTGTATGATTACTGCCCCCTTTTCATCTTATATACTATCACAGTATGTAATTCCTATTAGATGTATATTGGATCCATTTTTATAGATTCTATTTCACTTAACCACATGTTCTTATTTTCCCTCTCTAATTTTTCTTGCTGCCTTCTGGGAGGTTCTTTTGGTTTCTAGTACCTGGACCATTCCCTTTCTTTCTCAGCAACGTGGTTTTAAAACTCTCATATTATTCAACATTTCTAGGTACAAGTAACAGGAGATTAGCTCAGTCTGCCCTGATGCTAGATTTAGTTGAATTCTCTGTACCAAGTATTCACACGAGATGTGATTTCATGCTATACCAAGACAATGGCAAGGCTTCTGAGAAACAACAAAACACTTGTAATTCCTTGACTTACCAAATCAACCTGACTTAGAAAGTGTTGAAGGTATAAAATGACCCTACAAATGGACACATACAGAATTTTCTCTATAGTGTAGCTTAAGTGTAACCCTTTGAGTCCTCTGTGTCTCTGTGTGTGTGTGTGTGTGTGTAGATACACATATAGAGAAAGCTTCATTTCCTCCCAACTCCCAGTCAATTGAGGTGCAAATTATATGGTTTCATCTCTCTATTTCTCTTTTTATACACATTTTGCTTTTCCCCTAAATTTAGATTCAATGTTGTTAATTTAATATTAGACTATCTTCTTAATCTGTTTTGTGTTTAACTACATCTTAATTACTTTTAGAAAATTTCTCTTCCTCACTCCATGTTTTGGCCTCTCCATTCAATTTATGAGAAAAAAAAAGTATCCTAAGTTATGACTTTTTCAACTTTTGGAAAAATATATATAAATTTTTAAACTATCATTTTTGAATTAAAATAATAAAAACAATATTGTCATCATCATAACCCTAGAAAGTAACTTGAATTTCCATTTGGAATATTGACAATATTTAATTGGCCAATGCACTTATTGAAGGAGGGCCTGTTTTCACTAAGTATTTTACCAGGGGCTATGGGAGAAGTAAAGGTAAATTTGACCTGCCACCTGACATCTAGTGTTTTATAAGCTAATAAGAAATATAACATTACAAACAAAACCAGGAAATTTGAAACAAAATTAAGGGAAAAAGTCATATAGCTATCACCAAATTCTAATCACTTAGGAAATGCTCATAAGTCCCCTTTAGTTTTACCCAATATTCTAGGTATTTGTCTATCCCTTATTAACCTCAATCATTTGAATTCAAGACTTTCTGAGAATTTTTTTGTCTCATTTGGTTTTGTTTAGCTGCTGGCATTACAACAATACTAAATTCTAACCAAAAAGCATTTTATTTCAGTGGAGTGTACATTTTGAAGGTTTTTAATATGCTCATCTTGGGATAGATCTGTCATTTACAATTTTAGTTCCCTGATAAGATACATTCTGACTTCTAAAAAATGAATTATGAAGTTTAGAACATAATAAGAAATTGAAAGAAAGGTAGAAGGGATAGAAGGGAAGAGCAGGAAGGAGAGAGAAGGAATGCATTTATTTTAGGGTATAAACTTCTCACCCTTGTCCCAATACAAATCTGACCCATTAGACAAAATGTATCACATTCTCCATGCAAGATCCTTAACTTTTATTTCTTGTCCACACCTTTATATTAGCTTCCAAATCTGAAAACTGTTACAAACATACAATAGGGAATACCACTTTTACATAACTCAGGTTGACTGACTCCAGTAATCTAGAATAAGTAATCTAGAACAAGTATCCTCACAGTTCCCCAATATTATAGTCTTCCTTTCACATAAAACTTCTGAAATATTTATTTGACTTTGTAAGACTGTATGCTTATTCAGGACTCTAGAGAACTTCATTTACAAAACATTTCCTGAGAAACGTGTCATATTTTCATATGTACATCCATATGTACATCTATGTGTATCTCTATTGAATACTACATCAAGAAAATATAGAATATGAATATTATGACTTGCAAGGATCAAAAAATACTCTGACATATGATTGAAATCTGCCTAATGGAAGTAAAGTGAATCTTTAGAAGAAAATCTTTGAGCATTTATTCCACAACTCTGCAAAACAGTTTCATGCTGAACGTCTGAGCCAGAAATGTGGGAAAATAAAGTGATTGAAGCCTGTCAGCAAAGAAAATCAGCCAGCAGAGTGATGATTTCCCCATACAAGAGAAGTGAATCAAGTATCTATAGTGAATTAAACTTAAATCGGTTACCATTTAAAAAGATGAGATTTTGGAGTAAAGCTGAGTTGTAAATTAATAAAATAAAATGTGTGTGTATGAGGGGATGCACATAAGTACACTTGTGTTCCATTTATTTACCTGATAACCTACGTCTAAAGAATAGTTCATTATTGAGTAACATAAATTAGCCCAATAAAATACATGCTTAAAAGAAATATTTTAAACATGTTCAATTATTGCCACCACTATGTAGATTTTGCTCTTTGTATTATGTACATAATACTATACACATTTTACTGTAACAGGCAAGGTCTTGTCTCCCTCTGGATCCCCTAATGCTTTGAAGATAAATTCTAAACCTCTTAACCTGACAGTGAAGCTCTTCTTCCAAATGGTCCTATTGCATCGGTCCCACCTTATCTCTTAATTATTTCCTATCGCATAAACCCCGCCCAGCCAGTGTTCTTCCCACCTGTCCCTTAAGCTTTCTACTGTCTTCCATCTGCAGGTAACTTGTGTACAGCTATCCCCACCTCATCACCTCTGGCAATGCCTTCCTTTTCCTCAATTATTTGCATCCTTCCTGTTCTTTAAAGAGACAACTTTGTCCTATCTGTCTGCCATGATGCCTTCCTTAGCCTGTTCTGCCTAAAATTAACACTTCTTTTTTATTAACTCCCATAGTATTTAACTATAAAATTATGTACATGTTTATGTAGAGCTATTATTAAATACGTTATTTAAAGACTGTTTTGTGTTTCAGTTGCTGTTCAAAATGTTATTGCTTTTCTAAGTCATTTAAATATGGTAGTTATTTTTATTGTGTTTGAATCCTGAGAGATTTCAATCCAAAATAGAATCCTTAAAATATATAAGACCTCTATTTCGCTATTTATAACCTCTAAAGAAGTAAGGTTGGTACAGGGAATCATTTAAATGGCACCTTCAACTCGACTATCTCAGAGTCCTTGACAAAATAAAGTTTTATATGCTTTATAACATGTCTGGGATGGTGTTAAACAGTCATTATTGACATTTTTCTACTTTCTTGGCAAAAATAGCCATGAACTCTAAGCTTTTTTTTTCCCCTTCAAACCTTAACTGTGACTTAGTGAAAGCACAACTGATGACCTTTCATTGATCACTTCTCTGTTCCCACCGAGGTATGTTTATCACCACATTGGTTAAATGTCCATTGTATATGCTCCACCTTTATTAGATTATTAATCAATTACCTAATGAGAGCAGTTTGTATGTTGGAAAAATGCTTATTTTCAAGAAATTCCTGTGACACTGATGGTTCTTGGTTTCCTTATCTATATATGATTGTGCTACAGAAGCTATGTGGTCACAACCAGCAGCAAATTGCTACAATGCTATTATTCAGTGAATGGCCATGGCTTTAAGAGGACATTTGCCTAACTATGAAAGGGTTATACGCCAAAAGGATGGTATGTTGCATCAATAGTAAGAATATTTTACACTTCTAGAAAATGATTCGATGAAAATTGCATTTATGATTTTGTACATAGATGAGTTAATAGAATTCTAAATATGTGAATATTTGCTAAGAAATATTTCGTCTGTCCTCCAGTCCAGGAGACTTCTTTGAAAGCAAACTAAGATGAAGAAACATATTATTATTTCCTATACATTCTCTTTACTTTTAAATCACAAATCATACTTTTTTAATACATTTTTATTCTTTATGGATGGGACAGGTATAATAAAGTTTTGCATGCTGCTTGGCTGACAGTAATTGGCAATTGGATTAAGAATCCCAATCCCAAATCCCCGGATGGCACCGGGAAACCCTGACCCTTGATTTAGGGCAAATAAATTCTTCTCCAAGTTTTACCAAAGAGAGTCACTTACGGCTAACCATGACATTGAAGTTCTCATAGTATGTTGCTCAGTAGGAGAACAAGCTACCCCAAGTGCCAAAGGGTCGAAAACTGAAGAGTTCTTTCTATAAGATATAATCAACTTCTAGTATGCAGTTACAAGGTGCAGAAAAATAAAGAAAACACCAGTAATTCAGCTTTAAAATGATAGTGTTCAGTTGTTAAAAGGTCACCTGCCCTTGGCCTCATTTCAGCTTAATTGGGACAGGTTAATCTTCTTTTCTGTTTTTCTTTCAATTTGGAATGAAATTGGGATCTCTGTTAGTACTCCTCATCCATCAAATCCTGTGACCTTGAAAGGAGACAGCAGCTCTCCTTCTCAGGAGAGTCGGAAAATGAGAATTAAAATAGGTCTTCTCAGTTGAGACCCACAGCAACATGTAATAAGACATGTAAAAAAAGATCCTATCACTGCAGGCATTCTGTAATATTTTTCAAAGTAACATATGGAGTCAAAAAAAGAATTCATTTAAGCTCAGAGTAAAAAAATAAAAAAAGAAGGAAAAATAACCAAGATGTTAAATCTTCTAAAAGTCAACTAAAATTGTCTGTGACAATTTTTTATGGAAGTCAATAATTTTACAGTTTGCTTCAGTTCTTCTGAAATGCTCCACACCTCAAAGTATAAACCATTTTTAACTCTGACTCTCTAGAAAGTATCCCCCCAAAAGAACAGTAATAACATTAGCAAAAGGTTTGAATAAAGGTGTAATTTTTATTATTATAAAAAATCTTTTTATTTAAAAAATGAGAAGACATTTTAAGTAACCACAGTGTGGGCCACTTCTGTAATATTAAATGCAAAATCAGGATGAATATACAGTGAGCACTGCGATAGCAGAGTATTCAATATCTAAGAGTCAACCTTATTTCACTATTTTCAGTGTGTTAAGGAAAATTCACATGATCCCAGGGACTATAAAAGTTTATGAAAGTATCACGTGCAATGCTTCCTTTTAATTTCTCAATAAGCAACCTGTATAAGAATATATATGGATCACCAAGTAAATTACCATTCCTCTTATAGAATTACCCAAGAAAACAATACTGGGAATAAGAAGACGTTGTTGAATTTAAGACTAAAAGGCTTTTGATATGATTTAAGACTACAGAGATTTTAGTCTGACTAAATAATTCTCAATATTATTGTAATTTTATTTGAAACCAACTTCATGTAAGACCATTAGTTGTAAATACAACACTCTACTGAAGTGTGTTTTCTGTGCTTCCTCTAACTAAAGCTATGTGTGCACATTCCCACATCTCCAAATTCAGTGCTGTTGTCTCTTTACAAATTGCTCCATTTATAAGAAAGAGCCAGACAGTGCTCTCTAAAACTGACTCAAGGTCCAGGGAAATTTAATGATCATCCATTGCAAAACTTTACATTAATATTTAGGATAACCAATCTCATATACACTTATTTATTAACTATAAAATTAGCTATGAAGAATGAGTATACTCTTACGTCTGATACAAATAAAACATCAAAAGGATAGTATTTATAACATTTCATGTTTTATTCATTTTAAAAGAAAGTGTTTATTGTGAAAATATTGGATATGTAACTGATCAAAGCTCAGGTGGAGTCAGCTCAGAAAGAATCCATTTTCCAGTATCACTTCTTACTGGCTGGTGGCCTTGGAGAAATTATTTAAGCTCCTTAAACTTCAGTTTTCTCTTGTATAAGTTTTTGGTAATAGAACCTACTCATCACAGGCTGTCATGAAGTTTAAATATGAAATACAGCTTGGTTAAAGTAAATAAGATGGTGCTAGGTACATACTAAGTACTCAACAAATGTAATTTAAAATTTTTCCAATTTTCTTTTGACACCTACATGAAATGACATGTGTATGTCTTATGAATCCAATAAACAGATTTTATGTCTTCTGATATCAATAAAGGCAACAACCTATTTTATAGTATTTGAAGCCTCAATAGAATTTTCAAGATAAATTTGAGCAGGATGATGTAGTTGTACCAGATGATCTCATAGCCTAGACCAATTAAATGTAGTAAATGTCAACCAAAGGAAATGTAAGGGTAATAAAATTCTGATATCTTGCTTTAGGAGATGCCTCAACTAGCAGACATTACTATGGCAGTGAAAGAAAAGAAGGGGGAAGGTGATGATGAACACTACACCCCAGAATTGAAGAAATGATTGTGAAAAATGAATAAATGTATTGTGCAATTATACTATGCTCCAGGAATTATGCTAAGTGCCTTACCCATATTATTTTATTTAACCCTTCAAATAATCCTGGCCTTTATTTCAGAAGTAAATGACCTAGGGGCGCCTGGGTGGCTCAGTCATTAAGCATCTGCCTTCGGCTCAGGGCATGATCCCGGAGTTCTGGGATCGAGCCCCAAGTCAGGCTCCTCCGCTGGGAGCCTGGTTCTTCCTCTCCCACTCCCCCTGCTTGTGTTCCCTTTCTCGCTGGCTGTCTCTCTCTGTCAAATAAATAAATAAAATCTTAAAAAAAAAAAAAGAAGTAAATGACCTAGATATTTAGATTACAGACCTCAAGGAGAATTCTTATGCTGATTAGTTTAACAAACACTGAGTGAGAGCCTAAAATGAGTCCATGTAAGTGCTGATCCACANAGTAAATGACCTAGATATTTAGATTACAGACCTCAAGGAGGATTCTTATGCTGATTAGTTTAACAAACACTGAGTGAGAGCCTAAAATGAGTCCATGTAAGTGCTGATCCACATGGCACTATCCAGCCCTCAACATTGATAGCCATAATATTATTTACCTTAGCTAATATTTGCAATTCAAACCATCCTCATGCTTTGTTCTGTAGGTATACTTCTCTAAATTCATGGTGAAATAGGAGAAAACAGAAATATCTTTACCTAAATGGCTTTAGCTCAGATTGCATAAAATCTGAGTATGTTTACAGGATGCACATATATTGAGACTTTTGTTCCACTGACTTCATAATTTGAAATAAAAATAAAAATATGATAGCTTTATTAATTACTTACATTCTACATTTAGTTCCACCAGGTGCTGGACAGGAGTTTAAGAAACATTAATCAATGAAACTTACGTGGACAAAGTTACCCTTGCAGAGTGGAGCTTTCATCTTGAGGCAGATTACAGTTTTACTGTAGCAAACAAGTACACTGGCATTTTGAACTAAACTAGAGATGAGACTGGAAAATGTTATAACATAGGAGCAGATAGTTTTATTAAAGTACCTGTGAAAGGTGGCTTATTTTTGATAGTTTAATTTTTATTTTGTAATTATGTGAAACTCAAGATAAAGGTCTTCTCCTTCACGTTGATCTAACCTATTCGTAACAATTCTGCCCTTCAGGGCCACCCACATTGCATAACTCCAGGAACTAATATTCCTAGAGAATGCCCTGTAAATGGTGTCCCTGGGATTGCTCAATATAGCCGCCTTGCTGGTGTCCACGTACTCCAAATACTTGATTGGATTGTTTCCAATCCCTGTTAATTCTCAGAGGCTGTTGCTTATAATGCATTCCCCAGGTGATTTCTTTCTTTTTCCCCTCCCTCCTTTCCTTCCTTCCTTCTTTCCCTCCTTCCAAGGGAGCAGTACATAAAGTTATGGTGTTACAAATGTTATAACATTTTGGCAATAGATTTAAGAACAAAAAGTGTAAAACAAAATAAAAATCAACTAATCAATGAAAAATAATTCTGCTCAGCAAGATTTTCTTTTTCACGATATCTAAGATTTTCTTGATGGAATGGATATATTAATGGGCCATGGTCAATATAATTATATGACTCTTTAAAGAAATCAAATTATCTCTTCCAAATAGTTCATTTTAATCGATTAATACATTTTTCTTCTTGTATGTTTGGACACTTTATTCCAAGACCAGATGGTGAACTTTTCAACTTCTGCCAAAATATAAGTCATTAGGGGTGTATGTCGGGGGATGAATATATTCAATTTGTACATATTCAGGAAATGGAAAATTCTCTGGCTCTAATTTGTGTCAGTTTCATTCAGTGCTGTCTTGATAATCACTGCACGTAACAAAGGACTAACATGGTCCTTTTAAAATATTTTTGCTAATGTAAACAATGATAATATAATGCTATGTGCTTGCTTATAAATGTGTTTAAAATTGAGAATGTTTTATGTTTTATTTAAAAATAGAAAAAAATCACACTATCCAAACTCCCTATACAACCTTCCTTATAGATCTTATTTTGTCAGTTTTATAGGGACAGTTTTTCACAATAAGGATCCCAGAGACCCACAACAGGACATAAACTATAGGCTTAAAAAGAGGAATGAAACACATTTCTCATCACCTCATTCTGGCCCCTGAACTTGCTTGGAATTACATGGTGATTAGATGTCCTACTCTCTGTCATCTCCTCCTACCTCCCCTGAAGAGAATAACTCCAAACTTGCATGACTTTGAGAATGAGTACATCTTTAGTGCCTCAGTTGCCTCGTCCTTGTCTAGGCCCTAATGGTGCAAGAGAGTCCCACTAGTAGGTTTGAAGTAGTCAGTGAAGTCAGGGAGGGATTGACTGGAGAAGTGAGGGTGAAGATCAGCTTTGAAGGATGAGAAGTTAACTAGATAAGGGAAGCAGTGGAGTGAGGGGATAGAGACTGTGCCAGTTAGAATAGCATGTGCAAAGGTACTGTGATGGCAGTGAGAATGACAAGTATGAGGAATCAAGAGTAGGCCTCTGTGACTGAAGCCCAGAGCATGGGCAGGCACAGGTGAGAGACCAGAGAGCAGAGGATTGCAGGAATCTGGCCAAGCAGAGCTGTGGGAGCCTTGGGAAAGACTTTACTTTGTGTTTTGACTAAAGTGAAAGAATTTAAGCAGAATGGCTCTGCATTTTGGAAGTAACTCTGGGGCTGCAGTGTTGAGGAAGGATTGAGGTAGGGTTCCAAATCAGTGACTTTGTAGGAGTTTAGACAAGTTGATGGAGGTGAAAACAGTAAGAACTATTTAGAAAGCAAATCAGCTGGAGGACTAGAATGCATAAGAAGGGTGAAGGAGATGTCAAGAATAGCTTCCAGGTTTTATTTTAAGTGCAATGAGAAGAGACAATTAGGTCAATATATTGACTGCACACACACAAACACACAGAGAGAAATGGAAAATCTTTGGTTAGAAAATGGTCATCCAGATGGTCCTTATAGTTCTAGTTAGGAGAATAGAAACTCTGGGAGCCCCAAACTTGAAAGAAAGTTCTCCATGCTATAAAGCCAGTATTCTCATCATTTTGAATTGTTAGCATAATATTAGTCTAATACAGAAATAGGTGAATTTTGTCATTGTAAAACACTAAGCCTCAATTGAATTAATTTAAACTTACTCGTTTAGCTTTGTGAAATTAATATTTTTCTTGTCCTTTATTTGCTTTTTTAAAAATTTAAAACAGTGGTTGGCAAAATAGAGCCCGGGGGTCAAATCTGATCTTCAGTCTGTTTTTGTAAATAAAGTTTTATTGGAACACAGCCACCCCCATTGGATTCCTTCTTAAATATGGCTTATTTTAGGGTACAGAAACAGAATGGAATAGTCACAACAGAAATTATATGGCCCACAAAGTCTAAAATATTTACTGTCTGGCCCTTTACAGAAAAAGTTTTCTGACTCCAGGGTTGAAAAAGTTATCTTTTCCTTTGTTCTCTTGTCATAAAATGTTGTTTGATAGGGTTACTTATATCATTCCATTTAAATAAAATTCTAAATATTTTGTATTTGGAATTTGACTTTGTGCACAGGACCTCAATTTGTTGTTTCTTTAGAACAAACATAATTTTATATGTAATTTCGGGGGACCTGAAATAAATACCATTCTAGTCCACTATTCTTAAGTTATGCTTTGCGACATTTTTGTCTTTTTGTAATGTATACCTCATTAGTCAATCTCTGGCATATTCAAAGGCAACATAGTCCCAAGACAATTACATGTAGAACTCTCAATTTTTATTACAAACAGTCCATGTCAATGTATCAGCTGCTTTATTAAAATATTTGGAAAACATTCATGCATCAAAACGTGTGCTGAGTGTAAATGCTTTACTGAGAAATAAATTGGAAGGCTTCATCTCAAAATAATAATAAAACATTGATATTGTTGAGAGCCTTTATATCTTATACAAAGTAATCTAATAATCTGTGGATCAAAGGAACTCAATGAGAACTTCTGTTCAGTAATTTAAGTACAAATATTTAGAAATAAACTCATATATACTTTTTTATCATTTTTGTTTTTGTGTGTTGTATTTTTCATACTACTACTTTTATAAGGCAACGGTGAGTTACCAGAGCAAAATAACCAACATGAAACTTTATTTTACATTTTAAGAATTTTTAATAGACATATGTAGTTATTATTTTTCAATTGTTTTTTCTACCTGGATTTTTTTTTAATGACCAAATAGTTCTTGAGGTATATTTTACTATGTGGAATAATCAATAGGCAATAACATAGGTGCTCAAATTCTTTCCACCCCTTTGATATATTTAGAACATCTAAATGAATAGGGAATTGGAGGTATCGTCTACCCTGTCATTGCCAGATTTTATTTAATTATACATGATTTACTAATAACATGCCAAAATATCTATAATAAACACCTAAGAATCACTTAAGCTCTGGAAATAAAGGCCTTCCTGAGAGGATGCATGAGACCGATCTCTGAAAAAAAAATATCTGAAGGATTTTATTCATGCACAAATGATTTGTTTAACACTTTATTTGAATAAGGCATAATGATAGTATCCAAAATATTAAAACAGAAAGATATAATCCTCTCCGTAAAGATCATATAGTATATAGAGAGCAAGTAACTGATGCTCAAGAAATATCCGTAGGATGATGTGAACTATTATAACCGAATGTGAAAAACGCTACTTACTCACCTGTACACAAACTCTCTGCTCCCAGTAGGCAAACAGTGCTTTGGGAGCAAACACAAGAATCACCTCAGCGGGGAGCATGAGGAAGATCTCCGGGAGCTGAGAGGCGGAGGATCAGAGGAGGTTTTCCATGCAGGCAAGGACGGGGGTCAAGAACAAGGAACAGCACGATTAATAGTACAGGCTGAGCAAACAGAAGAGGGCTTAGAAAATAGCATCTGGGTCCTCAGGATCATTGTAGGACAGGAGGAGGGAGGGAAAGATGCACAGGATAAAAGACTAGACAATGAAGATTATGAAGCACCTTTTATTTTGAAAAGACTAGATCTTTTAGTGTTTTATTTTAGATATTTAGATTGCATTATTGAGTCTAGGGGATATATTCATGTATATACGTGTGTGTGTGTGTGTAGAGAGAGAGTGGAGGGGGTGGAAAGAGAGGAAGAGAGAACAAATGTGTGCCTGATCTGGACACATACATAACACTCTTTAAAGGGGAGCTGTGAAGGGACTAGGGAGAGTTGGGCTTGGCTTTCCATACCGTCCCCCTCCCCTTCCTGCTGCAGCCCCTGCTGGAGAACCGGGAAAGCACCAGCGATGCTGCCCCACACACCCGAGACTTAGCATCTGAAGAAGGTGGAAGACCTCTGTCAGGGAACCCATCCGTTGAAACACCCAGATTTAAAAGAATGCTTTTAAAAAATGAGTTTCTTTTAGTACAGGACAATGAAAATAACTTGTACTTAAGAAGCCCAGGGGTTATTGATTAATTTAATGACTTCAGTTTTATTTTTGCAGGGCATCTTTCTGAAACTCTGACACTGTATTTCAGAGGTGCTCTGTGGGATTCTAGGGTTGAGTAAGGGAAGAACTGACCATGGGGCGAGGAGGACGAGGTGACCAGGCTTCTGCTAGAGCTGTTTCCACGGGTCAAACAGAAGTTAAGATTCTTAGTAAGACTGACTTTGAAATAAAGTACGTCTTTGCTTTCGAATTTGAAAGCCCCTACACTGTTTAATAAGGTTTACAGATGTAGTTCCTAAATTCAAGAACATGTATGGCTTTGGGATTTATTTCATTCATGATAGTAACCAGTTTTTTCTTTGAGATTTATGTAGGCAACTTCTTACAAAAGTAAATTCTTGTATTTGTTGGCAGTCCTTTAGCGTGCAATCGTTCCCTTAAATTGATACTCAACAAATACACCAGGCTACATAAAACACACGAAACACTGTTAGAAATGTCCTGTGACGATTCCAGGTTCTTCTGTATGCTGAGGAATTCGGTGGCTCTTCCTAAAAAGAGACTGTGTAGACTTTATGTCTAAGGCTGTGGGGCTTGAGAGATCCCAATCCAGCCATTCGTCTGGAACTCACTGAGTGCATTGGTTCCATATCAGTTCTGCTAAACCATGCGTCAAAACCTGCAAAAAAGCAAAAAAAAAAAAAAAAAAAGCGAAAACTCTTCACTCAGTGTGCAAACAGAGCAATTAAAAGCAGCAGTTAGGGACCCTTATGTGGCTCATTTGGTTGAGCGTCTGACTCTTGGTTTCTGCTGAGGTCATGATCTCATGGGTGGTGGGATCAAGCCCCGGGTCACCCTCAGAGTTGAGTGGACAGTCTGAAGATTGTCTCCCTCTGTCCTTCCCCCCACTTGTGCATGCTCTCTTTGTCTCTTTCTCTCTCTCGAAAATAAATACAGAAATCTTTTTTTTTAATTTAATTTAAAAATAAAAACAGCACTTACAATCACAAGTAGAAGCACAATCTTCAGGTACTAACGAGTAATAGCTTTTTTCAGCTATATGCATGTATATGAGTAAACATCAAGTTAGCATTATCATCAATACAAATCACTGCCGGGGCGCCTGGGTGGCACAGCGGTTAAGTGTCTGCCTTCGGCTCAGGGCCTGATCCTGGTGTTATGGGATCGAGCCCCATATCAGGCTCCTCCGCTATGAGCCTGTTTCTTCCTCTCCCACTCCCCCTGCTTNCGGTGTTATGGGATCGAGCCCCATATCAGGCTCCTCCACTATGAGCCTGTTTCTTCCTCTCCCACTCCCCCTGCTTGTGTTCCCTCTCTCGCTGGCTGTCTCTCTCTCTGTCAAATAAATAAGTAAAATCTTTAAAAAAAAATACAAATCACTGCTGTGTATCAGTAGGAGCCAAAGTATAGTATCAGTAAATACGTATGCTTTATATTTTCTTAGAGTTGTAGTTAAAAGGAGAAAATATTTCCACCTGTTCAAGGTAGCAACTGCCAAATTTCATCATTTTAGAGGTGCCCTTTTCCCCTTGTAAGCCACGATAAGTTCTTATCACAAAGAAGGAAAAGGAAATAAAGAAATTGGGCAAAATCAGCACAGACCGTGTTGAAACAAACACCCTCTGAGCTTGTTTCTACTGGAATTTGGCTAGTGTCCATGAACATGCCATACAAACTATCTCCTGTCCAGTTTGGGAGGACAAAGTGATTCTACAAACACAGCAACCTCCAGCACTCAAAAATGTGATCGTTATGCTCAGGATGTTTGTTCTAGGACTGTGTGTGTGTGTGTGTGTGTACACACAGGCAAACACTCTATATTCACATATATATTTTTTCAATTTTAAAATGAAAATCTATATATTTTTTGTTTGAGAGAGAAGGAGAGATAGCGAGAGAGAGCACGAGTTGGGGGGGGTTGCAGAGGGAGAGAGAGAAGCAGGCTTCCTGCTGAGCAGGGAGCCGAGTGTGGGGCGAGTAGAAGGCAGACCTTTAACCCATGAGCCACCCAGGTGCCCCAAAACCGCATATTTTAAAGAAGGCAAAAAGAACATGATGAGTACTGTTAACATGGTAGGTGTTAAATATTTTATAAATGTTGTAGGTGTCAGAGTAACTTTCTTTTTTTTTTTTTTTAAGATTTTATTTATTTGGCAGAGATAGAGACAGCCAGCAAGAGAGGGAACACAAGCAGTAGGAGTGGGAGAGGAAGAAGCAGCCTGATGTGGGGCTCGATCCCATAACGCCGGGATCAGGCCCTGAGCCGAAGGCAGACACTTAACCGCTGTGCCACCCAGGCGCCACCAGAGTAACTTTCGACATAACCTTTGTCAATAAGTATGCCTACAAATTATAAGCAATAGAACTATTTTGGGGCTGTCTGTAATACATATTTCCTATTCCTACCTAGAAGAGGATTTTACTATCACTCTACAAATGTATAATTTGTTCAAGAGTAGATCCACAGTCTTTTGCCCCATTTGGACATCAAGCAATGCATTGTTCTAGACTAGAACATTCTAGAATATTCCCAAAATAAATTGTTTGAAAGTCTGTGGCCTTCTGAAGCTGTAAGAAGTGGGTATTAGACATGCAATCCAACTGATTTTGACATGATCAGAAATCACCAAAATTAGAAGATAGCCTCACTTTATCTGTCTCTTTCTAATAATGAATTGTTTTTAAGACCAGGATTTAGGGCTCATATCTCTAAGTTCTGCTAAAAATCAGTCTACCAGTTAACACTTTGGTACTTATGCTACCGCATATTATCACTTTCTAAAACAACATAACAGTTTTTAAGCCAAGCAAAATGGGTGAGCTTGAAAACCTAAAGATAGAAAATGTTAAAGACCTGTGGATTTTCATCCCCGAGTAGATGTAAATGCTAATGAAATGTTCCTTAAAACACATTTAAATTAAACCATGAGCTACCTTTAGTGATTATATGAAGTTCAAGAAGGACTGAAAATGTAGCTGCCATTATGATAAGACAGAGTACCAGCGTGCTGATGGGCCACATTCACAGGCTGAAGGTAGTTTTCCTTTTCCTGCATATTAATAATGACAGGTGGTGCTGGAGATAATTTTAACCAGATTATGGTGAGCTCTAGTTCTGATTCAAAGACTTTTTTTACTGCTTTGCTTGAATAGAGTATGACTGAACACACTTAAAAATTCATTTCTTTCCCAAAAGCATTTGAAGATTTTTGTGAGAGAACTGATGAGGTACTTGCTTTTTTCAAAAATAAATAAATAAGTGTTTGAAAAACTTAAAGCACTGATTTTTAAAGGGCCTCTCCGACATTTATGCGAAGATAGCTTTTTCTAATTCCTGAATATGAAGATGCCTGTTCATAGAGCTTCCAAACATTGAAGTGTGTGTGTGTGTGTGTGTGTGTGTGTCGGTGTGTGTGTGTATAAAGAATGCACAGGAATTTATCATTCTTGGACTTTAAAACAAAGCTCCTCCTAATTGGCAAGATGTGGAAATCATTTCAGCCAAGAAATAAACACTTATATCTCTTTGGTGCTTATATTTTATAAGAATTTTTTTTTCTCAGTAAGCTAAGCCTTGGCAGGCATCTGACTCTCGGTCAAATTCTGAGGCATTCGAATCTCATTCAGAAGTCTTGAAGGAAATTTTAAATCAATCAAACCTGTTTTGTTTTACTGAACTGAGGTGTGTGTGTGTGTGTGTGTATACATGTGTTTGAGAACACGAGGGAAAAAATACACTCTTCTGGTTTTTGACAGGCATGTTTAAGGCATAGTTTCATTGCTAAAGCAATCAGAAGCAAAAAAAAATAATCGAAGTTCTCAGATATCAAGTTTAGAAACCAATTAAATATAGCCAGTGTTAGGACTTTAAATTTCTCAGACAAGCTTCCTTTTTTAAAACAATGCTATATGCATTGTGATAACAAAGGAATATATCTAAAGACAGCATCAAATCATTATAACACAAGTCACTTATTTTGTTGAATCCCTTATACTTTGCTTACTGTAGTCTAACCTCTTTGCAAATATGAACTCACTGATTGACCTTAACAATACTGTGAGGTGGAAACTGTTTGCACTCCTGTTTTATTTCTCCTATGCATATTAACACTGAGGTACAAACCATCCAGGGTCACACAGCCCATGAAAAAAATTGGACCCTGGATATGAATTTAGGCAGCTTTCTGTTTACTGCAATTATTTTGACAACATCAGTATCTGTGTACTTAACCACATAACCAACTGCCTTATTCAGATGGTCACCCTTTGAACGGAGAGCCCTTTGTAAAACACTGGGTCTTGGACTCCCAACCACAATTAGCTAATCTTGAGGAAGAAAGGAAAGAGCTATACCACTCGTGTTAATTCTTTCTGTCAGATATCCCAAGGAATTAAAAGACATCCCTTATAAAGCTCTTTGAAGGAGTGATTGATTTGCTCTAATCCTTAACCAAAGTAAGGAATATATGGGGTATTTTTGGTATGAGTCTTAGTCCACAAATGCAAATGAGCTAGAAACATGCGTTAGTGCTCCAGAGCTCAACTTTCTTTTTTTTTTTAAATTTTTAAAAATGTATGTATTATTTGGGGGGGGGGGAGAATGCACATGTACGAAGCATGTAGTGGGGACAGAGGGAGAGAGAGAATCCCAAGCAGACTCCATGCTGAGTGTGCAGGCTGATGGAGAGGCTCCGTCCCATGACCCTAAAATTATGACCTGAGCAGAAATCAAAAGTCGGATGCTTGACCAACTGAGCCACCCAGGCACCCTTTTTTTCTCTTTTAATTTTTCTTCAACTTACTATCTAACTTCAGCTTCCGTTGATAGCCCCAGCCAAGTGCCAGCTCTATCCCTAGAGTCTTCCACAGTGTCAGGGTAGTGGGGAGGAGAAGAGAGATGGTCACCTGCTCCAGTCAGTGGCCTAGCGAGATGCCAATTTTTCCAGTTCGGAAGGCCTCCTCAAGTACTGTAAGCTTTCTGCTATTTTGTGCTACTCGTGAGAGCCAAGAATCTTTTTCAAGGCTGCATATGATCCTGTTTTCTTGGAACTACCTGTTTCACCCTTCCTTAATAGTGCTACTCCTGCCTAATCTTCCAAAATTATTCATATTCTCTCTCTCTCTCTCTCTCTCTCTCTCTCTCTGTGGTTGGGGGGAAAGAATCCCAGGGTTTTCTCCTATGATCTGGTCAAAACTGCTTAAAAATGCCAATAGTTATCCTTTTATAAAGAGTGTCGGTGCTTTGAACACAAACCCAGGAGCCTGGCAGGTTATTTTAGGTTTCTGTCCTGCCACATTCTTCCCTGGAGACAAGGAGCATAAAGCCAGTTATCTGCTAACACTGGTGAAAGGTAAAGAGGAGAATTCTAGTCCAGGCACATAAGTTTCCTGTTATAAATACTATGTTCATCCCAGAATGATTGCTCTTCTCTTCAAGAAAGCACAAAGAACTTTTTCTCTACAACCAACCTTTTAGGAGTGAAGTTGAATGTATTCTATACTAACAGGTAAAAGGAAAGGACTTTTGCGAGAAAAGTATTTATCTTAATATTAGCTGCAGTATCAGATCAGAAAACAATGCTGTTAAAAAACACTGCTGTATTTATCACTTAAAAATCAGCATGCATAACTGTATTTTTTAAATGGTACTCTCAAATCAAAGGAACCAGGGTTTCTTGGAGAAAGTGACTGATTCTAGAGCTGCAGCAGGGAATATGTACCATGAGCCTGGAACATCTATTAGCCCCAGAAGGTAAGAAAGTAGTACAATACACACATACACAGACACACCCAAACTAGGGTATGTCCAAGGGACTTAGGAGCCAACAGAAAGAGCTCCAAATGGCCAAAACTGGAACAATTTGAGCAACAAAATACATAACAGAGTATTAGATTATAACCCAAAGTATGGAGTAAATAGGAGTCTATACTGATATAAATGATTAAATTGATAGATTGGAGAGAACAGACAAGTCTCCTGTGCAGACTTACAAATAACATTTGTAGATACTATGCCCTCAAGGAGGTGGAGTGTACTATCCATTCTTTAAGTGCAAGCTGCCCATAGTAACTTCCTTCCAGAAAAATACAGTATGGAAATGGGTAAAAAAGTAATTTTACAGTGGAGAAATCTGACAAACACCATCTCAGTCAGGTGATCAAGGTTAATAGCAACAGTAATGCATCGTGTTGATAGCATGTAGCCTTGATACGATGTGATGAAAATGGCATTTTCCTCCGTGGTCTTCCTCCCGAAACACATTACTCAGTCTAATCATAAGGAAAACAGAGGAACACGAATTGAGGAACATGCTACAAAGTATCTGACTAGTATTCCTCAAAAATTGTCAAGGTCAGCCAGAGGAACTGCTGCAGCTAGAAGAGAATTTGAAGACCTGGCAACCAGATGTAATGTGGTCCCTGGATGGGATCCTGGAACTGCAAAGGGATATTAGATAAAAGCTAAGGATATCTGAATAAAGTGTGGACATTACTTAATAATAATGTATAGATATTCATTAGTTGTGACAAACATCCCATATTAATAATGTGAGGTGTTAATAACAGGTGAACTTGTTGTGGGACATATAGGTACTCTTGGCACTATCTCCATAGCCTTTCTGCAACTCTGAAACTTTTCTAGAATAAAAAGTTTAAGAATCCAGATGCCAACCAATCTAGGAGATGGAGTAAGTGATCTCCCTGAGCTTGCCCTGCCACGGAGTCTCAGCAAAGGCAAGCCCCCTCTGTAGGTCTCTGCACAGCAGTGTGGTGGAAAGAATTCTGTCAGTAGCAAAAATCATGGCATGAGACAGGGTTAAAAACTAAAAGCTTTACATTTTAAGTTTCCGTTTGAATCCTTTGTTTGCTCAAATCAATATATAGCAAGAAATGTTTAACAGTCTGGGCATGTTTTGTTAAATGGTGATTTTGCTGCTTCATTTCTTTATTTGCTTAACTGAGAGTCTGTTGTAGAATACAATTTGAGAGCTTATGGAGAAATCGTAACTACTGTTATTTTTTTTTTTCAGTTCAGGCATGTAAAAGGCCACTAGTATGCAGTGTGATGTTTTGTTTTGCTTTGTTTTGTTTTAGAAAGAAAGAGAAAAAGGGGAAAAAAAGAGTAGCAGATTGAATTCAGATAAAGGTACTAAACCCAATTAGAAAGAACGTTAAAAAAGCAAAAACAAAAAAACACAAAGAAAAAAAACTTAAGAGCAAGCATCACTCTCCTTAGAGGGAATCACAGCTGTGCAGTGCTGAGACACTAATGCATTCTCCACCACACAGATTGCAGAGGAAAAGACACTCTTGTTTTGGATGCAGTTCAGACTTGGGCACGATCTCCCAGCTTCTGAGGTCACTTGCTTTTTCGTGCAGTACAAGTGCACAGACGTTGCTCATACCTTGTTCAATGCTGATTCAGTGTAAGTGAGGTAATGAAGTTCTTTCTCTTTTTTTTTTTTTTTGAACGTCTGTATAGCATATTGAGGAGCTTTTCATTTCAGAGCTTAAAATATTTAGCGAGCAGGTGGCTCACTGCCAGCTACAACTTACCACTCATCAACTATAAAGAGAAAAAGCTATAAAGAGTTCAACATTAGCTACTCTTACAGCCCCTTCAGGGCAGGGTCTGTACGTTCGCAGGTGCATTCAGGAAGGTTCAGAACGGTAGGTAGGTAGGTTCAGAGAGGCCTACCGTGTGAAAAGAGAAGAGTGTGTGAGACATGAAGGTACAGATATTGTTAAGATACGTAAGAGTGTTCGACCTTTCAGCTTAGAGCTTTCCTGAACTTGCACTTTTATATAATTTACTTTGACTTTGAGAAATTTCTTTACATATTCACCATCAGAGAAACCTTGAAATCTGTGGCTCTCAAGAGACCTGTATTGTTTCTACAGATCAAGCATGTTCAAAGGGAGTGCTGTTTTCTCCCAAGCGAGCAAAAATTGGTTTTTCGAGGAAGATGAAAAAAATTAGCTGGGACAATGGTTTGGGGCTTTCCAAAGAGCCTCAGTACATAAACAGATATAAGTATTAACATTTAATGGGGAGTAATTAGAAAAAAATCTAAATTGGCATATGGAGGGGGGCAATAATGAAGAAAAGGTAAAATCACTGAAAAGCCAAAGCAATTTAAATATATATTTTTAAACACTCAAAGTGTATCTGGGTTAGAAAGCAGAGTGCCAAGTCTCTTCCCAGAGCAAATTAAACCAGCTGAGTTATAAACCTTTCAAAAATTAGACTTATAATGAACGTGCAGACAGGTCTTTTAACTATAGTGATTCCTTCAAGGACTGGGCTACTTTAACGTTCTCTGGGAGCCTAACTGAAACTGATTATGGTTTGACACCTCATAATAGACTTTAGTTTCAATGATTTCTTTTTGGCTTTAAAAAGAGTTTTGGTCCCATGTATTTTTAAAATGTACAATAAAATTCCTTTATAATTTAATAAAGATACAGTGTCTACAATGTTGAATTTCTGAAAATATATCTAACTTGCATGTTTAAAACACAAACATGCAAGGAAAAAATAAAAATAAAACAAGATGAAAACAGAGAGGAAGGCAAACCACAGACTCTTAACTATAGAGAACAAACTGAGGGTTGCTGGAGGGAAGGTGGGTGGGGGAAGAGGTAATTGGGTGATGGGCATAAAGGAAGGCACTTGATGTAATGAGCCCCAGGTGTTGTATGCAACTGATGAATCACTAAATTTTACCTCTGAAATTAATAAAATAAATAAATAAATAAAACACAAACATGAACTAAACCAAACTTTAGGCCACACAATTCATGCTTCTCCAATCTTCACTTCGTGTTTATGTGGACTGGTGAACTCCTGGGAGTTTTAATTTCTGACAGGCTAAACCTTTGGGAGGATTTTTTTCCCTTTAAATCTATATTTAAGCAAAATCAAGGGAAAAGTAACTCAAAACTGATTTAATTTTATAAGTATGTTCAAGAAAATTAAGGAATTTTCCAATACTTAGGCATGGGCTTCTGTGATTCATAATTACCAAGGAAAATGCACAACTTTGATATATTTGATTCTGTTAAAAATATGTGTGTGTTGTATATGATCAAATAGTTTGATATGGCAGAGTTTACCTTTATGTTCTTTTGTTAATTGTTTTTTCTAATAGCAGTAATAATGTTTTTTAATAACAGTAATCATCTACACTCTATAAGAAATGCAGTATGCAAACTATAATACTAATCATACTAACAAAGCATCAGTTATAACTCCATCATTGTAAAAGGCTTTTATGACAGTGGATCTATCAAGTTTTAATCATGTGATTTTTTTTTTTTGCCAACATTACTTCATATGCCATAGCCATGGAAGAATAAAAGGAAAGAGTATATTTTGCATCTATGTGTCAAGCATTTCACTAAGAGATAATAACATCCAAGAAATGTGGGAATTGAGTCACTAAACATTAAATGCAGATAAAGAGCAAATCAAACCAGAAAATATGTTGAAAAGAGCATTGCAGCGTTTTTCCAGCTCTGAGCATTAAGATATATCTTAGCACTCATATTTCTAATTTAAAGTAAATATAGTTTAAACTTCTGACTTCTTAATTCAGACCTAGAAAAAAGAGGAAACTGTTTAGTCTGTACTCATTTAGAAAAAAAAAAAAAGTTTGGGAAAAAAATGGCATGTGATAGAATAAAAATGAATATGAACAAATAAGATAAACTATGAATAAAAATATAGACTATTCTATCACAGTTCATAACATTAAATTTTAAATTATGTAAGGACCGAGCTGGAAACCACATGAGAATCTTGATTCTTTAGAATCTCCAAGGAAATAAAAACTATGTACAGTAACAAATATATATATATAACAAATAAATGATTTTATAAAACACTGTAAATAATATTTTATTGAAATCAACTAAAATTAGATAATGAGATGGCTTTTTAATATTTTATAACCAGTAGCCATGTTTAAAAACACCAAAACAGTGATTAAAACTATGGACCATTGCCCAGCATTTTGCTATGAGATCTTCAACATCTCAAGAGTCTAGCACAGGCTACAGCAATTTTATATTGGAAGTCAAGCTAGGGTGTGTCAAGAGCAGCAGACTAGACTCCCTGGGAATTAAGTGTACTTACGCTTTCTAACTGGTGACACATTTGGGGTGTTGTTGTTGTTGTTGTTGTTATTGCTGCTGTTTTAGGTAGGTAGATGGAGTGGATGCATGTTTTTACAATCTTTAAATCATGGCCAGCTTTGAGAAANAGGCTACAGCAATTTTATATTGGAAGTCAAGCTAGGGTGTGTCAAGAGCAGCAGACTAGACTCCCTGGGAATTAAGTGTACTTACGCTTTCTAACTGGTGACACATTTGGGGTGTTGTTGTTGTTGTTGTTATTGTTGCTGTTTTAGGTAGGTAGATGGAGTGGATGCATGTTTTTACAATCTTTAAATCATGGCCAGCTTTGAGAAAATGATAAAAGCTATAGAAAAGCTTCTCAGAAAAACTCTACATAAACCAAAATATTTCCATTTCAGGAAGATTCTTTTTGTCTTTGAAGCCACTTTGTGGAACTCTGAGGATCCATTGGTTTCATGAACTTAGGGTTCAGCAACCTTGAATTGGGATTATTTTAAAGATTCTTTCCATCTATAGTTATGGTCCAGCCAAGTTCTTTCTATGTACCATGGATTGTCTGAACTTATATTTTAAAGCAAAATCAAATGGAATCTTTTCATTTAATTATACTGATGGACTACAAATAGATCCAAGTCTACTTAGGGACAAATCAACCAACCAGACTGCTTCCAGAGGAAACATATACATAACTGGTTAAACCCTAAAGCTCTTGAATGATCAAGGATCACAAGTCTGTTCCTAAATCATTTCCTACTGTAAGGAGAAAACTAGTTTATTGTTTAGTGTTTTTATTGCTGTTGTCTCTATCCCTTAGAATTTCTGGGCTTCCAACCGCCTCATGGTGGTAGAAAAGACAAATTACTAATATCTGGTAGGAACATCTTAGATGATGGTAGCAAAAGAGATTTTGTGGCAGAGAGAAAACATATCAGAATTCCACTGCTTCCTTTTACTGGTTCAGTAACTATGGTGATTTAATTTCCGGCTCCAAACTTTCATTTTCCTTATTGGTAAAAGAGAATATAAAACCTCCAAGGCAGGATTTTTGTGAGATAACAGGATACACACATGCACACACACATGTATATGTGTGTATAAACAGCCTCTAAGGTAGGTTTTTTCGGAGAGAAGAGAACATATACAGAAGTAGATATACGCATGTATACATGCATGAATAAGTATACATATGTGTCTATGAATACACATGCGTACATAAATACGTGCATGCACGTGAACATGTGCTGTGTGTGCATGTCTATCGTATTCAACAAGGCCCCTGCCAGCATATAAAGCACCTTGTGCATGATGAAAAAGGAGCTCCTTCTAAATGAGTACATTATCAAAAGAATCCTGTTCCTTCCTAGCTAAAACAAGCCAGTANATGTCTATCGTATTCAACAAGGCCCCTGCCAGCATATAAAGCACCTTGTGCATGATAAAAAAAGGAGCTCCTTCTAAATGAGTACATTATCAAAAGAATCCTGTTCCTTCCTAGCTAAAACAAGCCAGTACCAGGGCTCAGGACTAGATTTCAGTTATTACTCACACTTTGAGCTGGGCATCAGAAATGGCTCTGTTAGGCATTCAGCTGCTCTCATCCTGGTTCTCACAGTGTCCTACACCAGTCATTCTCAAAGGTAGCTCCCAAGATCAGCAACATCATCACTTGGAAAACTGTTAGAAAAACACATTTTCAGGTTCCATCCCTGACCTATTGAATCAGAAATTCTTGGGCAGGGCCCAGCAATCTGTGTTTAATCAGCTCTCCAAATGATTCAGACATTTGCTAAAGTTTGAGAACCACTACTCTGTACCACATTCCATTACCCGTTACACCAACAAGTGATAAGTAGTTAGTCCTCCTCCTTTTCCTCCTCCTCCTCCTCTTTTTTCTCCCCCTCCTCCTATTTCTCCTCCTCCCTATACTTCTCAGCCAAAGAGAATTTACCATGACATGCTGAAGACATGTGAGGACATTCATGCCTTATAAAAATAAAGAAGAAAAGTTTCCTCAGCCTGATACTGTGCATTTTATTTCTTCTGAGTGTCACATCCCTACTGGCCACATCAAAGGGATGGCACCTGGTTGTGCTTTCATAGGTTCCGTCAGATGACCTCACTGCCTTGTGATCTCTATTTGCCTGAGCCCTTCTCTAATACAGCCCTATCTGTCAGCAAGTCAAGTTACTCAACTCCCCATCTGTAGAGTGTGGCATTTGGATGGAACCCTATCTCTAAGTTGGCGTCAAAGCTCCTCTTCCATAGTCTGGTTTCCTGTGAGATATGCAGGCCACCAAGTTGATGCCGTGAAGACCCACAGGAGGTTTCATCACCTGGGTGATGACTCAGAAGTGTGGATGTTTTTCATAAAGCTGAGTGGAACAGTGTTGCCTTAGTTATTGACTCTGACCCACCTTCATCCTTAACAGGCTGACTCCAAAGAGTGCTGAATTTTCATTTTCATTCTTGGTGTTAGTTCTTAACCCAGGGCTCTTCTCACTCACCCTTCCTTGTTTAAGAAATAAAGAGTAATAAGAGAGTATGGACTTTAATAATATAAAATGAAATAGATTGAAATATAGGGAGTGTGCCGAGTAGCTTCTAAAACTCTTTTGATAGGTGAAAGAAATATAAAGTCTGTCTCCTTGACATCAGAATGTTACAACAGCAGGATTTCATAAGAACTCATTTATGAAATATTTTGTATGATAAAAAGGGATAGTTTATAAAATAGAAATAGAAGTGGAAAGTAGATAAATGCCTGATAGGGAAATAATGAAAAAAACCTCTTACTCTTTTATTTTGAATGTGTGAAATGTATCTGGGTTTGTTTTTAGTAAGAGTTCCCCCGCACACATTTATTTCCCCTCCTCCTGTATGTTTGAATATTGATCTTGGCTTTACCAATTCTTTCTATTGCTTTATACTAGAATAACCTCTTTTAAAGCCAGGCAATACAATGATATGAGCTACAAATCTATAGGTTGAGTATAGTCCATTCTTAATATTGTCTAACATTCTAGAAATTTCTGATGCTTTTTATTGCTATAATCAGTGAACTTCTATTTGAAAGAATTTGAGGACATGTGCTTTAAAGAATGTGAAAAAAGAATGTTTATTCTTAGTTTCTTCACCTTTCCTATTTCCGTATGTACTTATCCCCTTCAAGCTCTTTCTTAGTTCCTCAGAGGACCAGTTGAGATACCTCACTGGATATGGTCTTCAGGTCCAACCCTTCAGGTCTTCAGGAAATCTACCATTTCCTTATCCTATGTGTATTTCTTCACAAAGCTTATTTCTGACTGCTATGATAATCTAATTTAAGCTGAAGTAGTGATTTAAAAATATCAGTTTTCCCAAGGTGATAGATAAGTCTTTGGTAGGGTAAGTATAAAGTCAGCTCAAGACCGGAATCAAAGTGTGCACAAACTTTACTGGGCACCTCTAGGTAACTTTGAAACAGTGTGTCTTAGCAGAAGTTCTGAATTTAAAGAATTGATGCTACATTATTTGATAAAATAAATCAGCACAGAAAAAAAATTAATGTCCCTTCCCATTTATAAACAGTATAACTAGACAGTCTTCCCAGAAGTTTCTAAATTTCTCACTTAGATTCTGGATATATGTAGATGCTCTGCTTCCAATGATTCTGTTCACTCACGGTCTTTACGTTAGGAGCAGATAGTCTTTTTATATACCAAGGTCCCTTCGATGCGCGAGAACCATAATACCATGCAAGACGATGGGACTCCAAACTTATTAGAATAGCCTTTATCTGATTATAGAGATCCAGCCATTTGGTCCAAGAAAATCCTCCTTTTAGAAGATTTCTGAGCTAGGCAAATATGCCCACTCTTAAAATTCTATCAGTTTAATTTACTAAGAACTTTAATATATTAATCTTCCCAAATGACATGGCCTTTTAACAAGGGATTTCAAAGAATGACTAATATGAGAATTGCAGACCATGTGGCAAGTCCATGAGGAATATCTATTTGAACAGTTGGATTGCTCATTTTCCAACACTCACAGCAGTTATTGCTAGAAATCTAATATACCTTTTTATAAAAGGGAAATAGAAGTATCCTTATGTATCAGAGATCATGCTCTTCTCACCCTTATGTTTCTATTTCGTATTTAGAAGTAAATGAGAGATTAGTTTTATAAGGTACCTTTGTGATGTTTTGGAGTAATAAGACTAAGAGAGACCCCAGAGAATATCTGTTCTAGGAGTATTAAGTCCCAGCAAGTGTACTTGCCCAAAGTTACAGAGAAAATTAAGACCATGTCAACATAGGACCTCTCACTAGGTCCAGTTCGCTCTTGTTTTGTTTTTTTTTTTTCACTCTGACACATTTTATGTTCTATTGTACAGACATGAAAAGCCAACAGAAATTGTTTTCCTGTCTTCCAAGAATTATTCAGAGAGATGTTTGTTTATATTCTTGGTATTAATGACAATGTCAGCTAATACACTGGAAATTTTCTCAAGTAACTTGACAACTATATATGTGACATTGTACATCACTTAAATTGAGAGAAAGTATGACTAATGCAGCATGCATCAAAATTAATTCTGTCATGAACTACTCTGTATGAGTCATAGAAGCCACAATAGTGTGTTTAGAATAATAATAAGACAAGGAATAATGGCATCCTAAAATTTAATGAGGTAGTTTAGTTTAAATGTACATTGTTAGTTTGTGTCAACCTACTGCCCATTGCAAGCAGCACATTTTTTTTAACAACCTTGTGCAATGGGGCTGTAAATTACTATAATTAAATTAAGCCATAACCTTATCCAGGCAATATGAGGTATTTGTACTTTGTTTCTGTAATCATATCATCTGCTCAGAAAAGAAACCACAGTGGAAAAAAAAAATCAAACAGCATGATCAACCATGTCATTTGTAAATTTTCAAAAGGAAAATAAAGCTATTTGGGATTTCTACCCATTTTGCAGGTAGAAAACTTCCTTGTATGGGTTAAAAGCCTTGGTGGTGGGAATTGAGCAGTTGTATGTCATATCATTTGTAGCTTCCATGACCACTTTTAGAATTAAGAACATTTGGTCCTCAAATTATCACATTCAAGCTCTGGTTTCTTTGACTTCATCACAATTGTCTAACTCACTCATAGCCCCCAAAGCATTAAAAAAAATGTAGATGGCAGAGTCACCAAACATATTCACAACATTCTCATCTTTTTATCAAGGGATATAACTGTGATAATTATTACACTGTGTTTCTGACCTTCTTTCTCTATGAGGAATACCAAGTGGGGCACAGGTCAGATCTTTCATGATCTCACCGTCTTTGCACTTCACTCTTTAAAGCTACAGGTAGTATTACAATCATAAAGAACTAGAATTGACAATATAAAATAGAACGTAAGTAGATGTTTCTAGAAAAATTGAATCTGTATGTTTGTGATTGTGAGGGTTTTATGATCAGTTAATATTTACTGCTCTTAGGCCAGTGTTAGAATGGCTTTGCTACTTGGTCCTGCCTACATTTTGACTTTGCTTAGTAGAACTACAAATGCATAGAGGTGGTTGTTAAAAAAAAAAAGTCAGAGTATTTATGAGTTAGTCAAGTTTCTTAGAGCATCCTGGAAAAAAAGAAAAGAAAAAGAAAACAAAAGGAATACAAATCAGTTCCCAGTAGAGTATGAGTTGATATGTCATCATCGTCAGTGAAAGAGAGTGAGGCCAAGTGAGTAGTCTCTAAATGAAATTACATGAATGTAGCAAGGGATTGAGGAATTTCCCTCAAAGGAAAAAGAATGTATAGAATGATAGATTTTTTAAAAAACAATCTTTAATCATGGTTCACTGTTTCCTTGTTATCACATTAATAGCTAATGGTTTAAAATGTGGGAAAAAATGCATTTAAACACAAATAACCAAGTGTTCAGTAGGGAAACTATGTTGCTTTGTACATTATTTTCCTCTGTGGTAAAATAGCAAGTAGTAATACCATTAATTTCAGTCCTGTGAGTTTAAATGGATCATGATGTACTATTTATTTTTCTTGTCATTGAGTATGTCAAGCAAGAGGCTAATTAGTTTGAAAATCTCATTTAGAATATCTTCTAATTTATAATCCCTGTGCATGGAAATTGACAGTATTTAGTGAAAGAGAACATAGTACAATACCATTAGAACAAAATTTGTTCTTATATTTATCTTCCTGCAAATGAAAGTAAAGAACTAGAGTCCATTTTGTTTAATTGATATGTTATTAAAAATTGATGATGTTTTCTAAGTCCTAACGATCATATCTAATATTTAACTGAAGCTCTAGGGAAGAAGGTATTTTCTAGAAAGATCTTTTTTTTTTTTTTAAAGCAGCTTCCTTATTTTCTATTGCTACCCTGAGGTATTTGCCAAGTTGTAATACGTAATTTTCTATATTTAGAAATTTCTGGTTGTAATATTTAGAATAAAATTCCTTCAAATTTATATCTTCAGAGAAAAAAATATTATTTTTTTAGAAAATGATAATCCCTCAACAGTGAGCCAAGCACTTGATAAATGCGACAGATGTGTTATCTATTCATTTTCAAAAGTAACATAGTTACCATTACACCAGTTTTACAGACGAGGAGATCAGGGTCACATGCCAGTGAGTGGTAGGGAAAGGATTAGAACCCATCAGTATGTCTCAAGAGCATGAGTTGTATTGTATTGTACTGTGTACTAGCCCTGATTTCTGTGTTTTGTTCCAAATCTTCTGATTTATTCACTGACCAATGATTTAGTCTTTATGAATTTCATTTTCCTGATTGGTAAGGTGGATATTTTAACTCTTACTGCTGCAGAAAATAAGTGCTATAGAATTTGTTGAGAGCACTGTTAGAAAGGCACTAGCATGTACTACATATGAGGGCAATGGACACAATCTTTTTTAAGAACAGTTTGGAAATGAACTGAGGGCCTGTAAAGTTTTTGCACCCTTTTATACCTTGTACTTCCACAACTAGTAATGTATCCTGAAGGAATAATCACAGATGTGGGTAATGATTTATGTCTAGCCTGTAGCCATCTTTGAAGAGAATGTTCAACAATAACAATACATCTAAAATTTGCAAATTACTAGATAAGTTGATATGATAGAGAATGTTCTCAGTTCCAAAGCATGAAAGCTAAGATTAGTGATAACCTATCGAAGTCAAAATTTATTGAATACTTTGGTTGTATCTACTAAACTTAAACTGTTAAAGAACAGAAAAAAGAGTAGCTTCTGCATAAGAACGTGCTCATGTTTGCCCGAGAGTCCTCTAGAACATAGATTAAATTTATAATAGAGAAGTAGTAGCAACAGTCATAGTGTCTGGAGACCATGGAAGCTAATGATAATGATGGATAAAAAAAGAATTAAAAAAAAAAGAATAAGATTCACATCAATAAAAATACAAGAGAATGAAGGTGAAGGAAAACCCTTTGAATTTGATTGTAATTACTAACCTGTTGCTGACATTTATAGCTCATTAAATATTTTAATACGTTTTCATGATCTTCATATTACTGTTGTGCAGTACATATTCTCTCTAATAGAATTGTTTCATTAGAGTCATTGGGACAGAAATCAGAATTCTGAGGACTAGATAGATCATTTTAATTCGTAAATAATATGTTTGTTCATATGCTTGGTATTATGCTTTAGTCTGTATTCTAGATTTTTAATTAATTTATTATATATAATTTCTTTGTCCTTACAATAGGTTGTCGTTACAACCTATGTGATGCTTAGTGTACAGTTATCTTACTTCATAGATGCCAGAATTAAATAATCTAAGAGATCTATTTTCATACACATACACATACACATCAAATATAACTTGAAACTTCCAACAAGATCAACTTGAATAAAAACAAACACACTGAAAAATTTTGCCTCTGGTCAATTTGTGAAATTTAGTTCCTCTGGTTTCTTGGGAACAGTACACTATGATGGTCAAAAGACAGACTTGTACACCAGGCAGATGAGGTCAGACAAGAAACTAGCCTCTGCCAGCCTATGTCTTCATCAATAAAATGGAGTTAATTATGGTACCAATTAACAGAGTTATTATAATGATTAAATTAGAAAATAAATGTAAGAGATTTAGCACTGTGCCTAGCCAACAGCAAGAGCACTCATGAAATATTAGGTATTATTATTAAGAATATTTGAAGGAGGATTGGCTCTATCACACATTATTTTATTACAGTTGTACTTTATTAAAGCATAATGAGCTAAATCAGAAATACATAAAAACATATTTAGCCTAAATATAATGCTTGGCACACATTAAGCCTTCAGATGAATTAAATAAGTCAGTGAATATGACAAGTTTAACCTATAGAAATGTCAAAGAGTTATTTCTGCATTATAGAAATGATAATAAGAAGAAATACACTTTGAGCATTATCTCAGTTGGGAAATACTCCTGTGGATTCAGAGTAATATAAATTGAAATAGGTTTTGTCATGAACATTCAAACCATATTAGACATGCTATCATATAATTGACTGATAATGATCAAGAAGCATGTCCTCTGGGTTTAGTCTGCTAACATTACATGAACTAATTTCTATAGTTAATAGCTAATTGTCAGTTGGAATGATCTTTTCTCTGTACTTCTTAGAAATCCCTTGACCATTACATATAGAGAGTATTATTTCATGTCTCCGCATCTCTCTACCTTATACTGTCTCCTGTGCTGGATGGGTCTTCTTGTTTCTCCCTGATAAACTCCAACGTTACCAACCCTGTGAATCCTCCTAGAGAGAGCCTCACCACTGCCTCCCTCACCCACACTGATGGGTGGACACATCTTCTTGCTTCTGGGGAAACCAATATAAAATCTCCCCACTGTCTGCCCAGACCAGATTGAAACTTTTCCTCAGTTGACACCACATCCATACTTAGCTTTCCCTCCTCCTATTCCGCTTTCCCCATCCTCCCTCCCTAGAGAACACTCTCTCTAGAAATTACTTTCTCAAGAATCCTGGTCTCCAGCTGTACTTCTAGAAAATTCAACCAATGACAATTTTTCTGATTCCTCCAGACAGTCTTCAGATGGAGAATTCCATCATGGGTAACACCTATTCTATTGCATCTCTTATAATGCAGAATACATGGTGTCGCATTGGTTTAGCTGTCTTTCTTTCCTACAAGACTGAATTCTGTGAAAGGAGGAATATTGTTTTATTGTCTTTGGATTCTTAAAGCTTTGCATAGTGCCTGTCACGTATCAGTTCCTAAATAAATGTTTATTGAGTGAATAACTCAAAATATACGCCTCTATATTAGCACTAAAAATGAATCTTTTAAAATATACTCATTCAAATATGCAAGAATATTCAAAAACACCTTTAAATATAAGCAGCAATATTTCAAGTATAAAAAGATTCTAGGGGCGCCTGGGTGGCACAGCGGTTAAGCATCTGCCTTCGGCTCCGGGCGTGATCCCAGCGTTCTGGGATCGAGCCCCACATCAGGCTCTTCTGCTATGAGCCTGCTTCTTCCTCTCCCACAACCCCTGCTTGTGTTCCCTCTCTCGCTGGCTGTCTCTCTCTCTGTCAAATAAATAAATAAAATCTTTAAAAAAAAAGGATTCTAATTTTCAAAAAAAAATCTTACATTGCATTTTAAAATGAGAATAAATGACTTTTATTAAACCTGAGGCTTTTCAGTAAGGATTCTTATGAACTTAGTATGACACTTAATGGGAGAATACCAAATGTGCAATTTGATAAAACTATAATGTGTAAAGTTCTGTAAATATATCTAAGATAATGACAAATCATAAGGAAGTGAATCATGAGTTCCACTTAGGTCAACATACAATGCAGAGTCCAAAATATTTTGAATTGTACTCCAAACAACACAATTTGAATACCTAAAAATCATTTGACTGCTGTCTAAAAGTCTTTTGTATGTTTTAAGCGGACACATATTTATTTTGTGAGTGTTGCTTTGATTGAGGAAAATCTGATTTTGCAATCCATGCTGGAACTTCAAAAAATAAAATAAAATAAAAACAAAAATTAGCATTAGTAAAATAGGAAAGTAGGGAACTCATCATATGAATATTTTTTCCAAAGACTTTTGTTCTTATTAGTATTATGAAAAATACCGTTCTTAAGATTTCAAATATTTCTCTATAAATGCAATGCAATTAATACTCTATAGGCATTGGCTAATTCTAAGCTTTATGGTAATGTAATAATAAATGCTTATTAACTATAATTGACTAGAAAGGAGCAGGCAGCCACCACATCTAATGATTAACTTGTGGTTTTCTGAGGAAGGACTTATATATTTTCATTAATTCTATATCCAGATGACAACATTTGGAAAGGAAATGAAGTACATTGATTATCACAAGCAATATTTTAGGGTTGTGGTTCGTTTCCCCTTTCATTTCCATCTTAATTATACAGCTTTATTTTCTTTAGTTTTGAAAGGTATTTTTAAATTGAAAATATCTTCTTCATTAGATGAATTGATGGGAAATTTTGCTTCTATATTTTTTAAACTTTTCCTCGCCATAATGAGATACAAAAATTGAGGCTGTTTTCCTTTGACCATCCCCTGCCTTGCATTGCCTCTCGAAGTTGAATGTGATTATGCATCACCTAGAATCTTGTTAAAATGTCTAGTCTCCCTAAATAACTGTGCACGGTGGCCTGAGAGTCTGCATTTCTAGGTAGCCCTAGGGTGTCGTCAAGGCTGCTGGTCTGCAGACCACACTTCAAGAAGGAAGGTCTTAGTTGCTTGTCCTTTGTAGTCTCAGTCTTGGTCTTTATGTTAATTTTTTCTAAATAAAGAAAAATTTGAATTATTCCAAGAGATGATGCATCTGCAGTATTCCTGTGACCCTCTACGGTGTGGGCCTTCATCCCAAAGGTCAGCATCAGCATCTCAGAATCCATCTCTGATGACTCTGACTTTCCAGCAGGGATGGTGTCAAACCATAGACCATAGACAGGGATGGTGTCAAACCATAGACCATAGACAGGGATGGTGTCAAACCATAGACTTTCCAGCAGGGATGGTGTCAAACCATAGACTTTCCAGCAGGGATGGTGTCAAACCAAAGCCGTTGCAAGCAGCAACGGCTTTATCACACTTTGGTGAAATTTTTTGGCTACGAAGAAGGTGGAGCTGGCACAACGTATAGAAACTTTGCTGTGACAAGGGGGCAAGCTAGTTAGTGGCAGTTTGACAAGTCTCTCTGCGTGAAAACAAATTAAGATGCCTTGACAGCTCTGAAAAAGCTGTTCTCTTTGGCATTTTACTTCTTCCAGTGTTCTCCGAGTATGTTATCTCAATTTTTCGTAAAGCTATACTTACAGCCCAGGAATTTCCTTAGTAGCCAAGTCACACCTCAGAGTTCTGTCAGTTGTGAATAACCCTCAAGGATTTTTTATTCCCTTGTCAAATGTGCCTGTATAGTATTCCAGCCATCAAGCCTTTCATTTCAATAAAACTTTTACTCTCCCAAGGCTTTCACATCTCTGGTCTTCTATCATCCTATCTTCCTACTGAATAAAATGGTAGAGATAACCTTTTTTTATATTCATTGACACAATAAACATTAATTAAATTCCTGCTACAGGCAAGGCTATGTTAGGTACCACCGAAGATATAAAGATTAATAAGTCATGGCACTGCCCTCAGAGAACCGATAATGTAGCAGAGAGATAAAAACATGTGCATGAATTGCGAGGTAGAAAGGGCTAAGTGCTTCAGTGAGTTATAGATCACATACTGGGGGAATTTTTCAGAGCATGCGGTCCTTTTCAGCCCAGAGCAGTGCGTGGGAGGTACGCAAGGCGCCGCAGCACCCTAGCTTCAAAGCTGGACTTGGAAAATGATCAGAATGTCGAAGTGGGGCTGGGGCAGGAGCTGTAGCAACACATCAGGGAGCTGGAAGCCAGGGATGCTGCCTGGGGAAGAGGTAGGTGTCACCTCTTTGTTGTGGTTGTGGCCGCCTGAATTACGGAGAGAGTAGACTGACACTAGACTATCAATGGGTTATATTGGAAAGAGGAGGGTTTAAACTTGTACTCACATTCCTTCTCTTTTTACAGCTGAATAGAACGAGCTACAGAGAGATGAGATCACTGCTGTAGAGTCGGAAAGCTTGTAAATGGCGGTATCGTGTTTTCAACCTAGTTTCTGGGCTCACTGTTCTACCTTCCAGGCTAGTGACAGGTTGGATCCTGGCTCCACCCCTTCACTGCTGCTGGAAGGCTCCTAGCCAGTCCTGGGGCCTCGGAGGGAGGGAGGGAGGATCACCTCACACCCCAGGGACAAGAAGGTGGTAAAAACGACAGGTTTTTATCTAAAAGAAGATAAAAGTATCACTTAACACTCATTTTGTTCTGCTTTGGGAATGTTTTGAACGAAAATATCTGGATCTTGTGCAGCTCTTTTTGATGTATTTTTATTTTTGTAATATTACAAACTTTTTTTTCTCTAGTCATGCTTCAGGTGCGTCCCTTTTTAGAAGATATATGACTTGCCACCAAAAAACACAGATGTGTAAATTGCATTTGGCTAGCCATCATATTTAATTTTTTTCTTAAACTGTNAGATATATGACTTGCCACCAAAAAACACAGATGTGTAAATTGCATTTGGCTAGCCATCATATTTAATTTTTTTCTTAAACTGTGTTATTACCTCCTAGGCACTTTCTGCAGCACATTTGTTCAAAATAGATAATACATCATCATGGCTTTTCACGGCAAGAAGGGGATTTTAATGAAAATGCCACTTTTAATAAGAAACTGCAATAATATGTGGTCTTGGTTGTTCCAGCTGAGATATTAATGTCTGGCACTTTTTTTCTAGAATTCAGTAACAAAAAGATGTAACGAGTTTGGTTTGAAATGCAATGCTAAAGAAGTTGGAAAAATAATTGTCTCGAGATAGGACATATAGTGTATATAAGTAAAATTCTCAACATTTACTGCAAGCTATATACTATATCTAGTAAGTGTTTTTGTTTCTTATTGCTTCCAAGCTTCAAAGTTGAAGAAAGAAGAAAGAAAGAAAGAAAGAAAGAAAGAAAGAAAGAAAGAAAGAAAGAAAGATCCAACTAANAAGAAAGAAAAAAAGAAAGAAAGAAAGAAAGAAAGAAAGAAAGAAAGAAAGAAAGAAAGAAAGAAAGAAAGACCCAACTAATAATTAAGTCAGGCAAATTTTAATAAATACATTTCTACTACTTTAAATTTCATGGTTTTATGTTTGTTTCTGAAAAAAGAAAAAAATAGAGAGATTTTTTTAAATCATTCTGTTTTGAAGAGGTTTGTCCCGACACTAAGGGAAACTTGAGCATTTCTTAATTTATGTATAAGAAATTGCCAAAAACGTCTGTTTCCAAATTATTTTCTCCCTAACCCAACCAAATGGCCATATCAACTGTTCAGGGAGAATATAGCTTTGAGAAGGACAGGATGGATAATACACCTTCCCATTTGTAAAAAACCTAAATGAAGAAGAAAAAGAAGAAGTTTGAATAGGGGAAAGTTACAAAAAAGTCATTTATTCATTCATTCATTATTAAGTGTGTCAGGTGACCTTCCTGTATAGCAGATGGTATGTGGCAGAGGGCCGAGGTGGAAAGACTGGCCGTGCATGAAGGGTCTTGTAGCCAAGTAAGCAGATTGAATTGTATTCTCTGTCGAGAGCCCTCAGAGTACAGACATGCCGTTGACCATTTGTGAAGGAAAGGAGCTGGCAAGAAAGAGTGGGGCAGATGTGAGCATGGACATGCCGTAAAACTAGCAAAACTGAAGCACAAAGCTCAGTGAGCACTTGGCATGCTAGTTGTTGATCTATGGAAAGATTGGTTCACAGGATAGGGGCCATGTCTGTTTTATTTGCTGTTGCCCTATTCCCAGTGAGGCATATGGAGACCTGGCATACAGTAGGCCCTGCTTATTTGTTGACTGCCCCATCTCTCAACTTGATAATTGGCTAATAGTCATCCTGAGGCTTTAACAAACTTCTTACGAAAACATTTTGAATTCCTCATTAAATATACTTTGTGCTGCACTTGATAGCAGTTATTTCCAATTGTAAATGAGTTATACTAAATTACTACTGAATTATACCAATTAAGACAAAAAAAAACAGGCAAAGCTGTTAAAAGAAGAAAACGAGTAAGAAGTCTAACACTACTTCCCTTAAAGTCACACATCATGAAATCTCAAAAACGTATCTCTCCCTGGGGGGGCGGGGAGGAGGGAAGAATAGGACTATTTTTTTTTAAAGATTTTATTTATTTATTCGACAGAGACAGAGACAGCCAGAGAGAGGGAACACAAGCAGGGGGAGTGGGGGAGGAAGAAGCAGGCTCCTAGCGGAGGAGCCTGATGTGGGGCTCGATCCCATAACGCCGGGATCACGCCCTGAGCCAAAGGCAGACGCTTAACCGCTGTGCCACCCAGGCGCCCAAGAATAGGACTATTTTGAATGATAGAACTTACATAGCATCTCAACACAATGACCCAGAAAAGGGAATGATTTTATCAGCTGGAATTTGGCAGAACCCTCAAAAGCACATGGAACCAAATNATAGGACTATTTTGAATGATAGAAATTACATAGCATCTCAACATAATGACCCAGAAAAGGGAATGATTTTATCAGCTGGAATTTGGCAGAACCCTCAAAAGCACATGGAACCAAATACATACATTGTACGACATAGATCGCAGCTATATTAGTGCTGTGATGGTGAAAACATAAATGTTTCATCAAGATAAAAATCAAAGAAAATCTGAAAGTCTTCTTGGGGAAATATTTTTCTATCATGTCTGAGACTATCTTATGATCCATTCTTACTATTCTCTTTTTCACTGTATGTCAGTGGTCCTTACAATCAGAGAGCCTTGTGTTTTACATGTCATAGGTAGGATTTAGGACCTGTTTGGTAACTAACATATGTTATAAAATCATTTCTTTATCCATTAAAGTACTGCCTAAACAGATTATGATTAAAAGGGCATTGGATAAACAGCAAGGAAAACAAGATTTATTCCCATCTTCCCTACTAAATTGCCATGTCATGAAATAAAATCTTTACATAAAAAGAGATTGAATTGGATGCTTGCTACAAATCCTTTAGATGTAACATTTTTGTAATCCTAGTCATTGATAGATTCACCGTATTTCTGAACTATTTTAGAGTTTTTGGCTCTCCGTTTTTATAGGTAGATATATGTCCCTAATATTTGTGGACAGACCTTACTGGAAACCGTGGATCTTGTAACGTGCAAAGATAAAACAGTAAAAAAAAAAAAAAAAAAAAAAAAAAAACACGTCTGCCTTTGGCTCAGGGCATGATCCTGGCGTTATGGGATCGAGCCCCACACCAGGCTCTTCTGCTATGAGCCTGCTTCTTCCTCTCCCACTCCCTCTACTTGTGTTCTCTCTCTCGCTGGCTGTCTCTATCTCTGTCGAAAAAATAAAATAAAATCTTAAAAAAAAAAAAAAGAAAAGTCAAAACATGACAAATTATTAAATTACCAAGTCATTGAGATTATTTTTCCCTTGCTATTATCCAGTTATGTGATTTGTCTTATGTTTTTGGCTAAATGAAGACTATATTATCATCTGAACAACTCATCTCAGAAACGGGCCAACTTACACCTATTAGAGACAATAGTTTTGTCTGTCAGTAAAAGGTGGACAGCCCAGCTAAAGCCTGAATACAACCTTTGTGCCCTTTCACAAGGCTTTGAGATCCCAGAGGATAAAGAAGGTTAAAAAATGGAAGGACCCTTGGTCTCAGTTAGATTTAAACGTCTTTGTGATCATATCCAAAGCTCTGGGAAGGATTTATATGATATTATATATATGGAAGGAAGAAAAACTCTCTGACCCAAGAATTCCCAATACTGCAAGTTATTTAAAAATATACTCTGTTTTCAAGTTTGGTGGCATTAATAATGATTCTCCATATTCTACTTAGTTGGACTTGGACAGAAAAGAGTATGCAAATAAAAATTATAAACTGAGTTCTTTATGAATGTGTCTGGATGAACTTTTTCCAAGCTATCTTTCTGAAAGTAGTAGTATTCCAGGAGATTAAAAACAGTATTGAATGAGAAGATGCATGGCAAAGGCTTAACACAGTATGGGAAATGAAGTCCACGTGCGATAAATGTTACTAATCCTTATTGCTATTTTTATATTGCTCTTTTAAAAAGGTGAGGGAGTTTTATGGTGAAACCAAATACAATTTAGTATTCCCCTTCATTATTACCATATGAAAGTTTCTAAAACAAAACAAAACAAACAAAAAAAAAACCTCCTTAAATTTGTTTAACTAATTTTCCCCCAAATATAGAGACCTGTTTTCATAGAAGGAGTTTGGAGCCAAGTTTGGGAACTATCAATCTAACATAGCTCATAAGTAAAGGCATTCCAGTTAACTGGGTGCATACTGACTTCCTAATGCATGTTTGGTTTCCAGGTTGCCCGAAGGGGTGAAGTGAATACAAAAAAACAAGTCAGAGATGCTCATTTAAAAAATAATCTAAAAGCGGGAGATAGGACTAATGTACGCAACATAAATCAAGATAGCATATAATCACATTCTGGAGTGTTTAATACTGAATGCAGTAGTTGCTGAGAAATGGGATAAAGGATTTTAGACTTTAGGTCTAATTTTCATAATTTCATGACATTGGGGCCCTTGTTGGGGAGTCTGAATTTGAGTATACCTAAAGGACTAGGAAACCCATCTCTAAACAAAGACAGGGGCATAGGACTGATGCTAAATAAAGAAAACTTCAGTGATGAGCAGGAAGGAGCCACTCTACAATACAAGGCAAAAAAAGCAGGGTGATGGAAGTGGTGCTTTATGCAGATCACTTTTGAAAAAGTGGTCATTTGGGTTGAAATTGAAAATCATGGGAGTCAGAGAAGCCCTTCAACTGGCATCACAGAAGTCCTAGGCCACAGCAAACCACTGCAGTCTCATGCTGGCTCTGGCCCCAAGTGCTTGTTCTCACACTACTTCCATCACTTACTGTGTGAACGTGGGCATGTTCCTGAACCTTTCCTGACAGTTTTCCATCCATCCAATGGGGATAGGAATGTTATCTCTGCCATGAGGTTATTGTAAGGTATAAATGAATAGATAAAACAGTGGTTCATAATTAGCCAGCTCTAATTAGCTGTGATGAAAAAAGAAAGAAAAGAAAACTGCTTCAAGGTGTTAATAAAACAGACTTTGTAACCTGCTGTGGTATGGGATATGGGACAGCCCACCCACCCAGCAGCCCCTCACTGCCTCTGGTGTTGCCACCTCCCCATCCCCTTCGTACAATCAGTTTTCTGCTCTATAGCCAGAGTCGTCTTTCTAAAATGCAAACAGGATGGATGACTGAATTCCCCTTCAGTGGCCCTCTGCAGTGCCCAGAATCAAGGCCAGCCCCCTTAACATAGATGACAGAGCCCTGCCTGTCCAGACCCACCTCTCCAGCTTTTTCTTCCACCACTTCCTTCCCTACAATCTGTACTCCTGAAAGTGCCATGAGCTCCCACCTCTGGGACAACCCACATGTAGGAATATTCTTCATTCTTTCTTTGTCTGGTTATACATATTAGTATACGGCATATAACAGAGAGATGAGGGAACCTTTGGAATTATGTGTAAAGCCACCAACAGGTGGCTTGAAAGAGGGTGGAGCAAAGCAGCATGCCAAGAAGGAATTTTTGCTTTCAGACCAGAGTTGCCTTTGTTATACTGCAGATTAAAGAGGCAATCTTTCCATGTTATTTCAGCGTTATATGTACATTTCCCTTATATTAGATTCTTCTTAATTAGTAAGTGATATATATTTAAAGAATGAATGGATATATGGTGAAAAGTCTCCTTGCCACTCAAGGGGTGTCTTGCAGCCACTCACTTTCAGTTTATTGAGAATCTTTCAGATATACTTTGTGCATTTTGAGAGAATTATATGCATCTGCAAATCCCCCACTTCCAGAAATGTATATCTTATTATACTGTCAAATTTGTAAATGTTTTCTGAATCATGTTTCATGCTTGGACTTTACTTACTCCAATTTATAGAAAAAATTCTCATTTCAGTTAGTGCATTTATGGGTTCTTTGTTGTATTTAAAGTTTTGATACTTGTCTAAGATATAAGATGCTGTTTTAACCTAACTTTTTCAGAAGTTTTTTTCTATTTCTTTATAATTGATCATTTTGCTAGTGATTTGAAATGTGCCCTGATTCTCAGACTTTAGTCCTACGTGGACTTCATTTGCCATTACATTGATCTGTTTATCTATTCATGTGCATTGTCACTTTTTAGGCATTATAAAATGTTTTAATATCTGCTAGGGATAATCATTCCTTATCACTGGCCTTTTCCAGAATTTTCCTGGCAATTCTTCTTATTTTTCTACAGAAACTTTATAATCATCTTGCCTGCATTAGAAAAAAAATATATGGTGTTATTAAAATGCATTAAACATATGGATTAATTTGGGGACAGTCAAAACCTATTTTCCTATCCAAGAAAATAGTATGTCTTCCTCTTTTTTCAGTGTTCATTTAAAGTTTTCCACATACAGATGTTGCACATTCCTAGATAGTTTGTCTTGTTACTGATTTTAATAAGACATTTAATCAATTATAACTTTTAACTAGTGTTTGTACATAACATTGAGTCCTCTAACACTGCCCAAAAAGCAACCAGTCAAGCAAAGTCTAAAAGGAAAATTACAAGGATTCAATTCCAGACTGACACTTTCAGAAAGGACCTTGGAAAAAACTGTTCCACATACCTTCATAGAGACCTTAAGGCTATGATTTCTGTTTGGCACACTCTTTTTTTCATAATGTCAATAAAAGTGTTAAGGTTACTTGTGCAGAGTTGAAAATAGCCTAAAAGTATCCCAAAATATTTTCTACTTCCACAATATTGAGTCATGCAAGAATTTTCACAAAATAAGGACTAGGTGAGTGAAGCAGTCAGTATGGATAAAAATATCATTAGATGGAAAGAGGTATACTTCTATTCAAATGTCCTCCTGTAGAGTTTTATGCCATCAGAAGTCACTTTTATTCCTGAATGAGTAGTTCTTTGCTAAAGAAGTACTTATCAAATATCTAGTATAGACCAGCCACTGTCCTAAGTGCTGAAGACACAAAAGTGAATCTAATTTAGTTATTACCAATGAACATCTCATATTCTCAAGAACAATAGTCTAAGTCTTGGGAATTAAGCTGAAAGATCTCTGTATGCCCTTTCAGTGTCATAGCAGAACTTTCTGACTGAGACAAATTTGACACTCTAAATGGGAAGATAATTTTGTTTGATTTACTATTTGCTACTGATTAGGGCATAAGCTCTATAAATTACACATTAATTTGAGAAGATTGATAAATAGTGATTTTTGTGCAGTAGAGATATAAATGATTCTAGTAGAATCAGAGAGGTGGTGGTGTTATTGCTCTGTAGAACATTAACTTATTTTATATTTAACTTAACAAACTATTCCAGCATGCCGTATATATATGTGTATATATGTAAATATATATTCATTTCATATATATTACATATAATATGTATGCAATATATAATATATATTCATTTGGTATATATTACATGTAATATATATACATGTATATAAATATATGTACATATATAATACACACACACACAAATAAAGCAAAATAAAGAATCTCTATGTGTTTCTCCTATCCTTTTCTGAGCCAACTTTACTGTTCTACTGGTTCCCTCATTAATAAACTAAATAACTTTTGCTGTGTGCTCACTATATTTTTGTATAAGAATGATGTCTTTTAACGTTATGAAATTTATACTTTGACAACATCAATAATGCTTCATTTGTTTTTCCTTTTCATACTTGGACTGATTTCCAATACCACTGTGAGAGAATGATGGTACATTATTTGAAAAAACTTGACTTTAACTTTTATTTTATAATTATTATAAAATACTTTAAAATTTTTTCAGTGATTTGTTAATACAAATAGATGGTAGAAGAATAACTCAGCATACTTATATTCTTGTTTTCCAACAGTAAATTCTAAATTTTATTTTGTATTTACTTTAGAGAGAGACAGAGAGGAGGGCAGAGGAGGAGGGAGAGAGAATTTCAAGCAGACTCCCAGCTGAACATGGAGCTGGACATGGGGCTTGATCCCAGGACCCTGAGATCATGACCTGAGCCAAAATCAAGAGTTGGGCACTCCATAGACTGAGACACCCAAGTGCCCCTAAAATGTTCTTGTTTTAAAACTTGGAATTCGGGAGCACCTGGGCAGAACAGTCAGTTAAGCATCCGACTCTTGGTTTCAGCTCAGGTCATGATCCCAGGGTCATGAGATGGAACCCCAAGTTGGGCTCCATGCTCAGCAGAGAATCTGCTTGGGATCCTTTCTTTCCCTCTCCCTCTGCCCCTCCCCCCTCTCCAAAATGAATCTTTAAAAAAATAAAGCAAAATAAAATTAAGTAAAACAAGAACATTTTAAATTATTCTGAGCACAATCTAGTCATTTTTTTAAATAATCAACGATGCCTCATTATATTAGAATAGAAAAAACAGAATGGAAGGGAATTGAATTGAACGTATCAGCAGGAATTGAACATAGCAAAAGTAAGCATGCATTAAATCTTTTGTACTGGAGTTGCAATCAAAAAAGTTTGAAACCCAGTGGTTTAAACCTCCTTTGTTTCAGGCTATTACAAGGTAAGTGATTTCAGGCATATGAGTTGACTCTGGAAAGTATAAGCTAAATGATCATGTTTAGTTTAACATCAGAGCACTCAGAGGACCCAGATATTTGAAGTAGCAGCTGAGGCAATTATGCTTTTGCATGTCCTTTATATGGACACATTTCACTGTAGGATGAGCAGATGACAAAGGACCTGCTCACCAACTCCAGCAGTTTTGATTGATCATGGAAAGGGGGGGAAGGATTTATAAATCCATCCCTAAACTATATCATTACATTTCAGAATACAACTCATACAAGGCGACAATGAAATCCAAGCTGGAAATGAAACCTGTGCCAAGGGTTCTGAAATTTGTATTAGAGAAATAAAAACTAAAAGAAATCCCATTTCATGTTTGAGACGAAAGAATGCTCGTGCTTATGTATATTTTATATTCAGTGAGTGTAGTGTGGAATACTCTACCTTATTTCACTTTCCTAATGTATCCTTGAAGTTCAAGTGGCATTTGACCCTCTTCAATATGGAGAGCTTGTGTAGCTGGTCTAACAAATTCAATGTATTTAAATGAAAATATGTTATAAAGCTCACTAGGAAAAAGACATCAAATATATTCTAACATCAGAACCTCTTCCATCAAATTGCCATTTGTAATTGTGGCACAGAATTTTAGTTTTGTGTAGAAGGAAGAAGCTTTTGCTGAAATAATTCCATGCTGAGACAGCTCTTTAATTGGGAACTACTACTAGGCTAGAAAATGCGTTCAAAGGCCAGCACAATGTTCGGGATGGGTAAATGATCTGCCTTTTTGTAAGTGACTAAGTTCTGTCACCCTATTGAATCTGTCAAACGTTTTCAAATCCAAAAACGAGAAGCATAAGTTTGGATGCTCTTTTAACATAAAATACAATGTTCATTCTGTTGTCACTCTTTGGAATAGTGACTCAGAATCCACAGGGAATCATTGTAGGTACAGATGCGTGGAGCCCATGTTCAAATCACCCAAGGCATTTTTCCAACTACTTTGGCCTTCCCCCCAAATTTCTGCAGGCTCTTTCTTTAACTGCCTGCCCCTAACACTCAGCACTTCTTAGCGAGCCACTAGGAGGGTTGTTACCCTCAGGAATGTTTAGGTATAAAACAGTCAGAACCTTTCATTTCTCTAGTATGGAAGGTTCTGTATTCAAAAGTTATTCTAGCTTTTTTGTATTACCTTATATCTGAACTACATCCTTGTCATGTTCAAATTTGGAGGTGGTCAAAGGAAGTGTTCTAAGAAGCAGAGCAGTAAGGGCTGATCAAGGACACCTTAATGCGCAGTCTCTCCACAGGAGTGATAGTGGATTTGGCTCATCCCAAGAGGGTCAGTGAATTGAAGAGCCATTAAATTTGCCGGAATGGCCCCAATTGAGCTTTTCATACCTTTCTGCTCTCTCAGACAGTAGTTTAACTCAATGATGGAAGCCAGATTTAAGAATGTTTTTAGGGCAATTGCAAGTAGCAACTTTCCCAGGGCAAAGAAATAATGAGCTCTGAAGCCCCAGAGACATTGTTTTAGTGAAACTATTTTCTCTGTAAACTACTGATATCAGAGTTTTACATAGGAGGAAGAAAGATGGAAAAGGTTAAGAAATAAATGTACTTCGCTTGCTTTTTAGACTTCGTGTGTGTGTGTGTGTGTGTGTGTCTGACGATGTAGCTTAGGCCTTTTCAGAGTATTTCCCACAATGATCTAAACTTCATTGCTGCTCAAGATGCGCCCCCCCCCCCGACTAGGTGACTAGGCATCACCTGGGAACTAGATGGAAATACAGAATCTCAGGCCCCACCCCAAGGCTCCTGGATCAGAATCTGAAATCTCAACAAGATCTCTAGGTGACTCCTGTGCACAATAAAGTCTGGGAGCTGCAGTAGAAGGGACATTGCTCTCCTGCTACTAGAATACTTGCTTAAGTTAAAGCTCCAAAGATGTAATAACCAAGGAAGAAAGGAGATGCATTTTTAAAAGTTCTTTGCACACATTACCAGATTGCACCTCAGGACGGTCACAGTGATTTTTACTTGCACCAGCCCAGTATAAAAGGGGCTGTTTCAATGACACCCTGGTCAATGTTGGGCATTATTACTTCTTAAATTGTTAAATTGCATACTGAAGCCATATAATATGGCATGAGGTAAGGATCCAGCATTCATATTCTTGATAGGTAACCAGTATTCCTAGAATCAGCAAATGAACAAATCTCCCTCTCTGTTTTGAACTGAAATGCTACCATTGTCTTACCTTCCTATGACAAAGCTTTTGAATTTTGTACTTTTCCATCAGTATGTCTTTTTATTCCGACCTCAGGACCATGATATTTTAATCAAGGTGGCTTTATGTTAGGTTTTAAAGTGTGTTTTTTGGTAGTTATCTTGTCCATCTTGAATTGCGTCTAAATATTTCTGTCACATTCTTTAACTATAATATAAATCCCTAGAACATTCTGTGTATACTTTCATAATAATATAGGTATAAAAGAGATTCAACTTTCTACATCACTTATTTTATAGACATATTGTAAGGAAAGAGGACCTGAATTTAACCCTCAAAATATTAGCATTTTTCTGTCATTCTACCACATGTTCATTTTTTTTTTACCACATTCATAATATGAGGCTCAGTAAGGCAACACAGTCTTTGAATCCCTGCATTCAACATGGTACCAGGCTGAGTGGCATAGTAAAAAGGGGTTCAAAGTGAGGAAGAATTAAGGAAGTAGAATTTATGAACTCTGCACTTAGGGAGATTACAATATAACTGAGAATTTGAGTTGGGTTTAAGACATAGACTCAAATACATGTAGAAATACCCAACTAGAGAAAGCTAAATGAACTTATGTATGAGTTTCCTAGGGCTTCTGTAACAAAAGATCAGAAATTTGACAGAAAATTATTCTTACACAGCTCTGGAAACAACAAGTCCGAAATCAAGAGCTGTGCTCTCTCCTGGCTTCTGGGTGTGACAGGCCACCCTTGGCTTGCGGCCACAGGGCTCCAGCTTCGCTCCGTCATCCCCTGCCTGTTTCCTCTCTGCCTGTCTGTCTTCATGCAGGATGCTCTCTGTCTCTTCTCATTTTATAAGGTCACTAGTCTTACCGGGTTAAGGTCTTTCCCTGTTTGAGGATGACCTCATCTTCACTAACTATATCTGCAATGACTCTGTTTCCAAGTAAGGTCATATTTCAAGTACTGGGGGTGAGTACTTTAACATATCTTCTTGGGAGACACAATTCAAATCATAACAGAGCTCTTCAGGGTAAAGGGATGACTCAGATGCATTGAATTTGGTGTTCCCTTTAGATTCCTTACCAGGAGAAACACATTCTTACCACTGGTAAGTAACACAATGTAAATGTGTAAGAAGGATTTCCACACTCTTTTCCACTCCAGCCAGTAAGTGCACATTCCACTCGATGTTAAAGAGAACATCTTTCACTAGGTGATCAGCTTGGAGACAGTTCCATTGGTGATTACAATCCAGGAGAATATGCTATTATCAATAGGAGTAAGAAATGGTGAAAGAAGGAGAAATTTCATGAATGGCTCTGCAGTTTCTGGTCCTGAAGAACTGAGAGAGGACAATGCCAACTACCTGGACGAGTAGTAAGCTTTACCCATGACATCGCTGGCTATATATTTTGTTTTGCTTTTCTATCTGTGTAATTAACAGACTGCCTTATTATAGGCCATTGTTTGGCTGTTAGTTAATATTTTTTCTGTGACTTATCTTGTTAGATACTCTATAGTTAGAACTCTATTTTGTTCTAGTACAACACTTGCATTTCTGAGCAAAAGTGTTTTCTGAGCCCATGACTTGTCTAACCATCTGCCACTCACTCACGAAATTACTGCACTTTATACACTATACCCACCCAATAATTTATGAACAAGAAGCCAAGGTGTTTGATTAAAGTAATTTATTTTCTCACATCATCCTTAAAATGAGCAAGATGTGGAGCCAGGTGGTTTGGCTGATGTCCTTTAAGTCTACCCTCATTTATTTTGTTTGTTTTCATCATATGATTGAACACAATTCTAAAAAGCAGCATATTAGAAAGGCTGCATCATAAAAACTTGGACTTTGAGAGGATATAGCCAAATAAATATAGACATTAGTCTTATGCTTATTTTGAAATGAACATCCAACTAAAGGGAGATTTGGGATTTGATTGTTCTTTAGAACAAATGTCAGGAGAAACATTACCTAACGACTGAGACATACAAAAGGGATGTTATTCTAAATCTATTCAAACCAAAAGCCTCTAGCACATGAACAATTCATTTAATCTCTGTCATTTTTCTATTGTTTCCTAACTAGGGACATATCCTCTGAGGAATAATTACTGTTATTTTTTTGAAATTTGGTCAAATCTTTAGTGCTTTGGTGAAAGAAATGATAATATTTATAATTACACAGAATGCTACATCTCATAGAACTTTGGAAATGAACAAGTCTAACACTTTTTTTTAAATTATGGAGCCAGGTTCCTTCCGTTTATCTTAAAAATAGAATTCCACTTGTTATCTAGAAAAATTTGAATAAGATCTTATTTCCAATATTATTTTAAAGTATTTTGAGAAGTCATTTAAGTCTTTCTTTAACCAAGACCTTTAACATCATGCTTGAATCTGATGTATGACATTTCAGCATCCATATAATTAATCAAAAGAGGTCCAACATAATGCTTAAATGCATGCCTCCTCATAAATGTTAGTAAGTGACTTAATTTTCCCAAAATGTTAAAGTCCACATGCCATCTTTATAAAGTTAAAAGATTCATGCTGTCCTTTATGCATTTGATATTTACAGTTGAAAGGCCTGTATCGTAAGCAATCTGGTTCACAGTTAGGCGTTTAACTTGACATTTTATAAAGCATGGACATTTGAGTCCTCAATCTTTTCAGCTTGTTTTGAGCTAATTGTGAATTAAGTGGTGGTTGTAAAGACTATGCCTGATATTTTAATTAATAGCTTTTCTTGTAATTATTTTTATCTGACTACTCAAAAACATTCATTTTATTGAACAATATTTCTGTTTTTACCCACACGTAGGAAATATTTCAGGTAATTCCTTTCCACAAAGTAGGGAGAATTCTAGATTCATTCTTCCTGTGTTACCTATTAGTAAATATATAAAAAATGTGTTTTAAAAATATACATTTTTGTTTGATTATAAAACAGCAACTTGATCTCAACATATATACAACGTGTTCTCGGAAGATCTGGGAGCAAACTGCTGTGTATATTCTGATATCTCTATGCTGCTGGGGACAGAATTGACAGCACTAGTTTCAAGTGAGTCACACTGACGGTGATAAGGTCAAAAACAGGGGCCAATTATATATTCTAAGTCCTTAGCAAGAAAAGTGTAGTTGACTTACGGTGTATTTCCAGACCATGAATTTATATTTATAAATTTTAAAAATCTGCAAATTATTTATCTATCACATATCTCGAGTATCTTAGTTCAGAAATTATAAATGCTGCTTTAGATCAAGTTAAAAGAAAAACAGGCTAAAGCCATTTTTTTACCCTTAAGTCTGGTAAAAACATAATGCGTTCTACCCTGGAGCAGCTCTGAGAGCCAACTGTGCCCTGAGTTCAGGGTGTTTTTCCTCAAATAGGACAGAAAATCATAGATCACTTTGTACCTTCTCCCAGAAACTGCCCACATATGAGACCCCAAAGCAAATAAAAAGAGAAAAAATGATTCTATGCAGTTTACTCAGTTTCTCCTTTTTGCACATTGCTAAATCCTTCCCCAGCTAAACCTGTCTTCATATTTTCTTTAGCTATCATTTTATTAAAAACTGTTCTCAGGGGGCACCTGGGTGGCTCAGTCGTTAAGCGGCTCAGGGAGTGATCCCGGAGTTCTGGGATCAAGCCCCACGTCAGGCTCTTCCGCTGGGAGCCTGCTTCTTCCTCTCCCACTCCCCCTGCTTGTGTTCCCTCTCTCACTGGCTGTCTCTCTCTCTGTCAAATAAAAAAAAATAAAATCTTTAGGAAAAAAAATGTTCTCAAAAAATATCTGAGAATTTAAATAATAATAATTTAAAATTAATAATAAGAGTAAATCCTCTAGGTCTTGAGAGATTTCAGGCATTAGCATTCCAAAGGAGGAAATATTTGGGGGAATTTATGGGTTCATCCTTGTGCTCCTCAGATGCCACTAAATTAATTTATTAGTCAAAGGAAGAAAGAAAGAAGGTAAGAAAGAACGAACAAGCAAGGAACTGGTCACCAAATCTCAGCCTGCTGAACCCCCTTTCCAAACTGCTGTCCCTCGTAATGTAGCAGCCAAGTCCAAGTAAGGAAAAGGTGGAAAATCATTTCCTCATTTGACAAACCCAGCATGTTAACGCATGTACCCTTGCTGACCCTCAGAAGGGCTCACCACTTTTGAAATAATTCTTCAGATGTATTTGTAAAGCTATTCATATATATAAGAAAAAGCAACAGAGTTCAAAAATAATTTCCTTTTTGCTCCCCCCACTGATTTTAGTCTTAAATTTGCTCTAGGGATGATTTATGCCAAGTTTTACTTTAATTTAAATGTGGCCCAGGTGATCCGTTGGCTAGCACACTACATAAAACTACATAAAAGCATTTTTTTTGACAGATCCATTACTCTAGTCATCCTTTGGAGAATAATGGAAAGGAAGTATATTTGACAACATCCACCAGTCATGCCACAAATTGCAGCTACATAGGAAGCGGACTTGCCCCCAAACACACTAGGGAGTGATGATCTTCCTATTTCATCTCTCCAAGAGTTTCCACTTCCTTCCACAGACTTTTCAAATTCCTATCTCTCATGGGCAGATCAGAGAAAAATTTAACGAAGAATGCATGTCCTTTATGTTCCACTAAAACTAAAAATAAATGTAAATGATTGGGAGATGAAGCAAAGCCCATAGAAACTTACATTGAATAACTCTCAGTTGCTTAAATTATCTGAATTTTAGACAGTAGTGAGAAAGAACAGGAAGCCAACAGTGAGTCACAGAGAAGTAGCCATGAAGAAAATTAAAATAGCTCTAAGAACATAAACACTAAAAGAGCATCCTCCCACTGAGTAACAGGTGCAGGACTGAACACAGAGAAGTCAGTCTGTTGCCATATGGCTTCCGCTTAGAGCCACAGCCTGTCTGACCAGCAGCCCTGTGACACAGTACACAGTTGCCCGCGCCCAGACCTCTATGAGGAAAAGTAGTCTGCCTGTCATTTTGGTGGGGGGAATGGTGGCAACCTCTAGGAGGACTGTGAACAAGTAGATGAAAGTTGGTGCGCCACTCAGAATTTTGCTGCACTTTGTATGTTGTGGTGTTGTTCCCAGTCAGAGGGACAGCTAGAACTACAGATAAATGATAGTTCCAGACCAGTAAATCTACAAGATGTTTTAAAAAAATCAAAATAGTATAAAAGATCCAGAACGGAAAGAAAAAAATGTTTATGGCGTCCTGAGTCTGTTAAGAAAATCAGCACAATAACAGATGTTTTTCCAGCCATGGTTCATCACCTAAGAATGCATAAATGTCCTCCAGGAAATAGAAGTAAATGAATCATGGGAAAGAATTGTGAACCCTTTAAGGTGGCATTGCGACCACATAAACTTCTTGGCAATAGCCAGAGTATTACGAAAAATATTAAGCTGCAACTATGTGAAAAGTTTCTGATATATGGCAAAAGGTTTGTTGGTTCACATTTATAGAGATATATAGAATTTTGATCTTGTGTTAATATTACTCACACTTCCTAGTACTGGAAAAAAAGAGAATTTTTACTGGACAAAAATCTCCTTCTGAATTATTCCCTCCCAACACACCTGGGTAAGAAAGTAACTAATTTGACAAATGCAAAAATACATGGCAAGTGACAAAACCTCATCTTTGCACACACTATCGTTTAGTGGCAATATTATACCAAGAGAGAAGAGAGAACTATTATATCAAGAGAGAATTCATTTTATTGGTGTCACTGGCAACTTCAACTCCTCTGTTTAGCCCCAGCTAGATATTCATTTTGTTTTCATTTGAAATAACAGTTTTCTTCAAGACCCCTTCAGTGTTAAGCAGAAATGACATCCCATATGGGTCATAGGACCTAGGACCATGCCTAACAATGGATGTATTTGGGCAAACCACTTTGTACCTCCCCAGTATTTTTATGTGAGCTAAAGAAAGTTCTAAAGGCAATAAAAGCAATATTTAATGGGAACAGAAACACAAAGAGTCAACCTCAGAGGTTTGTGGAAAGCTGAGGATGATTTTTGCCTTCATTCACTGTTGAACTGATTCAATATATTGTATTAACAAGTGCTAGTTCTACATTCTTTCACTTCAAAGTTTCCATATAGAATTATAACCCAAAATGTGGGAATTTGGACATAACCATTAAGAATTCCATCCATATATAATGTGTGATTGATGATCCGCTAGGTGGAATTTTGAAGGTGAATGACAAGCAAAATCTAGCAAGAGTGAGAGTTACTAACTATGCTGTTTTTGTTTTTGTTTTTTTATTTTATTATGTTATGTTAGTCACCATACAGTACATCATTAGTTTTTGATGTAGTGTTCCATGATTCATTGTTTGCATATAATACCCAGTGCTCCATGCAATACATGCCCTCCTTAATTCCCATCACTGGGCTAACCCATCCCCCCAACCCCCTCCCCTCTGAAACCCTCAGTTTGTTTCCCAGAATCCATAGTCTCTCATGGTTCATCTCCCTCTCTGATTTCCCCCCCTTCATTTTTCCCTTCCTTCTCCTAATGTCCTCCATGCTATGCCTTATGTTCCACATATAAGTGAAACCATGTGATAATTGTCTTTCTCTGCTTGACTTATTTCACTTAGCATAATCCCCTCCAGTTCCATCCATGTCGATGCAAATGGTGGGTATTCATCCTTTCTGATGGCTGAGTAATATTCCATTGTGTATATGAACCACATCTTCTTCTTTTTTTTTTTTTAAAGATTTTATTTATTTATTAGACAGAGATAGAGACAGCCAGCGAGAGAGGGAACACAAGCAGGGGGAGCGGGAGAGGAAGAAGCAGGCTCACAGCTGAGGAGCCTGACGTGGGGCTCGATCCCATAACACCAGGATCACGCCCTGAGCCGAAGGCAGACGCCTAACCGCTGTGCCACCCAGGTGCTCCGGACCACATCTTCTTTATCCATTCATCTGTTGAAGGGCATCTCGGCTCCTTCCACAATTTGGCTATTGTGAACATTGCTACTATGAACATTTGGGTGCATTGGCCCTTCTTTTCACTACATCTGTATCTTTGGGGTAAATACCCAGTAGTGCAATTGCTGGGTCATAGGGTATCTCTATCTTTATCCTTTTGAGGAACCTCCACGCTGTTTTCCAAAGTGGTTGTACCAGCTTGAGTTCCCACCAACAGTGTAGGAGGGTTCCCCTTTCTCCACATCCTCTCCAACATTTGTTGTTTCTTGCCTTGTCAATTTTTGCCATTCTAACTGGCGTAAGGTGGTATCTCAGTGTGGTTTTGATTTGAATTTCCCTGATGGCTAATGATTTTGAACATTTTTNCAATATTGGACATTTTTTCATGTGTCTGTTAGCCATTCGTATGTCTTCTTTGGAGAAGTGTCTGTTCATGTTTTCTGCCCATTTTTTGACTTGATTATTTGTTTTTTTGGGTGTTGAGTTTGAGAAATTCTTTATAGATCTTGGATACCAGTCTTTTATCTGTAGTGTCATTTGCAAATATCTTCTCCCATTCCGTGGGCTGCCTCTTAGTTTTTTTGANTCATTCCATGGGTTGCCTCTTTGTTCAGTTGACTCTTTCCTTTCTTGTACAGAAGCCTTTTTCTCTTGATGAAGTCCCAAAAGTTCATTTTCACTTTTGTTTCCCTTGCCTTTGGAGATATGTCTTGAAAGAAGTTGCTGTGGCTGATGTCAAAGATGTTCTCCTCTAGGATTTTGATGAATTCCTGTCTCACATTGAGGTCTTTCATCCATTTAGAGTTTATCTTTGTGTATGGTATAAAAGAATGGTCATGTTTCATTCTTCTGTGTATAGCTGTCCAGTTTTCCCAGCACCATTTATTGAAGAGACTGTCTTTCTTCCATTGGATATTTTTTCCTTAACTATGCTGTATTTGTGAAGTGCCTGAAGCTACATTCATGAACCGTATGTTACTGAAACAGAGAGAAGATGAGCAATCAGAAACAAATTATAGAAAGTTGGAAACATCACATGTGCATGTAACTGACATGGGAATGGCTCTATTTGTTACTCATAGAGGATTGTGAACTGTTCCAGCTTATGGTTCTTTTGAAGCATCCATTTTAGACTTGAGCCATCATTGAAGATTTTGAGAATCATTATTGAAGTTCACTGGAGACCCAGAATAAAAAGATTGGGGTGTGGATATGACAATAACCCTCATTTGCATTTCCCCCCAGGCTATTCACACAGGCCTGAGGAGCTTATCCCAAAATGCCCTAGGGCAATGGCTTTCAAACTTTTGAACTTCTCTAATGAGAAGCTCATTAGAAAGAAAACTTCTAGGCCCCACCCAGACCTACTGGATCAGATCTCTAGAGGTAAGGCTTAGGAATTCACATTTTAATACAATCTCTAGGTGATTCTAAGGTATTTTAAAGTTAGAGGCATGCTGCTAGTGTTTTCTCTTGAAGCCTCAATTTGGGGTAGATGGCTGATTAGCTCCCAGGTAATGTTTAGCCCCCAGGTTCAGAAGATTCTCCAGTAAGTGGAGTTTCAAGGGTTGACAAACCTTCATGCAGTAAGTCAGTAAATAGAGAATTTGTCAAAGTTGTCGAACTTGGCTGCATACTGGAATCACCTGGGGTGCTTAAAAAAAAAAAACACCCACGCCTGGATTTCACCCCCAGAGTTCTCATTTAACTGGTCAGGCACTTTTTAGAAACTCCCCAGATCATTCCAATCTGCAGTCAAGTTTAAAACTACCGCATCAGAAAGCAGTTCACCGACCTTTTCCCACTAAGAGCCTATGGGAGCTGGCAAAAGAAACAATTTTTGACAGCAAAAGAAAACAAAGGGAAATATGTTTTTAAAATATATCAAACTTTATTCTTGGGTTATTCTTGAGACTTCTATCCAGAAAGATATTCCTAACGAATCTTACTCTATAGTGACTATCATAGATATTTCAGAAAGATTAAGGGTCAGAATCTGGGATCATTATTCACATCATATTCAAGTATATTGAATCCCTGAAGCATCTAATTAAACTGTTCTCTCTTCTTTGAGGCACTCCTACTTTTCATTTTCTTCACTTTTTCCCTTATTACTCTGTTCCCATTTTCCATCCCCTGATTGTTTCCTACTCCATCTTTAGCACTTGATAACCTTCTTCTAGCATCAAAATGCTTTCCTTTAGAGTCCTCGATATTCAGTTATTGCAGTTTTAAATATTTACTGAGAAAGTCTTTTGAGGGTCATGGCAGTTTTCATAGTTACTTGATGATTTCTTCAAATTTCCTCAAAAAAATTTTATTGCATTCCCACTATATTCCAGGTTTCAAGTACTGTTTGAGGTAGGTGGGACACATCAGGAAACAAAACATCCAAACATCTTGTTTCTGAGGGAGCTTAATTCTAGTGCACCAAGCCGCAAACCATAAGCAATATTCAAGACAGTATATAGTAGGCTAGAATTTACAGATGATAAGTGCTATAAATATAGACAGTTAAAAAAAAAACTAGAGAAAGTAAAATATAGTAAGAGAAATTGATGACATAGGGATGGAGGATGAGAATTTTGAACAGAGTGGTTACGGAAGGTATCATTTAAAAAGGGAAAATCTGAGTCAAGACTTGAAGGAAAGGTAATTATTTGAGAGAAAAGGATAAAAAAAATTTCATAAAATATTGGATAACACATTTTTTAAAATGATTTTGTTTTGTTTATTATAGTAAAGAAAAAAAGGCAGTGCTTCCCTAATCACTCTGGACTGCTCTACGGCCATCTTTCAACCTGTTCCGTGTTCATAGATACTTTAAGTTAATGATTAATCATTGTCTTAGGATATTCATTTTTGTTAATTTTCCATAAAGCATTAGGAAATTACAAAGTTCACGTCGTTGTCCTTGTGTCGTCATTGGCAGTATCTTGGCAGCTATTTATATTTGCCTCTCACCAAGCACATTTATAATTTTCAGCATCCCAAGGTTGTGTGTACACATGTCTTTGTGTGTTTTAGTGACACACACTCCTGTGAGTCTCTTAATGAGACCTGTATCACAACCAGTTAGACACCTACAGTAGAATTGCACTGTGCCCCCAAACGCTCTTTTCCTTTGCTCATTAAAGAGTTCAGATCACCTTACATCAAGTCAACGAAGTTTTTGACTAAAATCTCAAAGTTGCATGGGTTTTACTCTTCGGCATAAGCCAATTTTTGTAAATGTTGGGTACATAAAAACATCTTCAAGTGTAAACTTTAATCAATTAATTAATCCCACAGACATGTAATGAATGTACTCTGCGAGGGGCATTTTGCTAGATTTTTGTCAACACGCAGGATACTCTCTGAGTTAGAGCTACTTTCCATGTACTGTAAAGAACAGCTCCCACCCTCAGTTTTAGATGTATCTTGGGAGGCTTATTGTGATTAGATTTTCACATTAGATTTTCCTGGTAATTATATGTTAAAGCCCTTAAGTTCAAGTGAAATTCATAGAAGTCACAGGTGATGCAACTAAATTATTGGTCATGAGTGTATATATAACATTCGAAATAAATCTTTTTATATCTTCAGTAATTAGAAGTGGTCCTTTAGGGAGTCACTCTAAAACTAAAGAGGGAGCAATAATATAAAACCATCTTTAGGGCAGAAGAACTGTTTAATTTATAGTTCTTTTTTATTTGATGCAGTTACGTATGGGCTCTAAATCTCTTGTGTGCACACTCATACGCACACACACACATTCACAAATCTGATCTTTATTCCCAGAACTGACCTATTTTTTGTTTCCCAGATTTATTCTCAGTATACTCCAAATACCAACTTCCATAATAATGCCCTTCATCAACTGTGCTAATCAGTTTTCTTATTTAGGCTCGGAGAGAAACTCACTGGTGTCAGAGCAGACAGGAAGAGCAAGGTTCAGGCTCTGCTTCTTCCCCCTTCAGCCATCTTATCCTTTACCTCCTGACAGCCCTAACTTACTCTGCAATGTTCATCCAAAGAGGTTATGTAATTGTAAATTTCTATAAAACAAATATTCAAAAGAAAACTAATCGTATTATATTTGATTCAGGATTTTAAATACAAACAAGTGTTAAGAGAATTCTGATATGTACTATCTTCTATTTAAAAACTTCTTTTTTTTACATAAAGCTTTTTAGGAGATGCAAATAACACTCAATTAAAAATAATTTAAACCTTCATGTTAAATTGACTACATTTTTATATTGTTAATTTTAAGAGAGGATAGAGATAAATATACTTAAAATTTATTTTAGGTTTTCATTGAATACAATCTAAAAAACATAGTTTAGATTTTTATTTCTTTACAGAATTTTTATTGTATCATGAAAGGGAAGTTTCGGGGTTTTTTTTAAAGAGCAGATTGTTTTGATTATATTACATTAATTGCATTCTCTGTGAAAAAAGGCAAAAATTCTCTCTGCACATTTTTTTGAGCTGACCATATTTGTATAACTGGCAATAGAAGGATTAGTAAAGCCTAGATCATTACTGTAGTAATCAGCGCAGACTCAAGAAGAAGAAAAAGAAGAAGAGAAAGAGGCTCAGTACTTCAAATTCTAATGCAAATGTTATCCCCAGTAGTGTTATGCATATATGCTTCTTTCTGCCACTGACAGTATGGATTCACTGGAAGGGAGAGAAGACTAAGGGAACATCGTGAGATTATCACTTAACTGATGTAGTGTGATCTTAGATACTTGAGAACATGTTCTTTATAGAACACCATTCATTCAACAAATATTTAGGAATCCCTAAAAGAAGTAAGTTCTTCTTGGACCCAGAAGTAGAAGAACCAGGATGGATTTAGCTGATGAGGGCAAGAGGTCATCGAGACAGGTGTGAACAGACAGCTGTCTGGAAAGCAAGCTGGGAGATAGAGATCAGAGAGTGAGTGAAGCTAAGGGTCCAGTTTGTGAGATCCGTGAAACAAAATCAAGAAACAAATTCAATTTCTTGACCAAAATGAGCTAGAGATGGGGCTAAATAAATAAATACGTAAATAGAACACAGCAGGGAACAAAACACAAATGTAAGAGAAGCTGAAATGGACCAAAAAACAGGTATGACAAAGAACCAAAATAAGTACAGGTGTTATCATAAGATGGGGGCAGGGGTGAACAAAGAAGACTTGGCTAGAATATCTCTTAGTAGGGCATGGTTCCTGGCCGGCATCAAGGAGGACTGACCATGAATTAATGGAAACGTGTGTTTAACAATTGAAATTAGGATCCCAGGATAATGAAAATAGCACTCAAGAATTACACTGTTAGAGGAATTTATGAAATTTGTAGGTATAAAAACTATGTCAAAATCTCAAATTTGAGATGCAGAAATCATAACCTTACTTTCTCCCGCACACTTAGAACAAGGTTACTGTAGCTAAGCAACTCAAAATTTCCAAGTAAGCATAATCATCCCTGCAGATTTTGAAAGCTTAATGCAAGTTTCCAGAGTCTGAATTAAATTAGAATGGCTACAGTGTTGAAGAATTAATAAATACCTGTACATACAAAAGATGAATCCAATGCCTACAAATAGAGTGTTTAAGAATTTTAAAGTAACGTAAGTAGATTTGAAAGTCAGCAAGTTGAGTTTACAAAAGATATATAAGAACATTTATATCTCAATATTTGCATATCTTATAGCTTATCAGTAGATCATCAAAAGAGGAGAAATAGTATATGAGATATATGAGCTTTTATTATGTGCCCAGTACCATCCCAGGCTCTTTACACAAATGATCTCATTTAATCTATACAATGCTTTTTTGGGGTAACTACTACTACATGTGTTAGAGATAAGAAACCGAGCAAGGGGATTTAAGCAAGATCACAGGACTAGTGTTAGGGCACAGATGCAAGCCTGCTTGGCTGGCTCTAGGGTGTAGGCTTTAACTACTCCATTACACTGTCTAGTCAGACAGAAAAACAGGCCAGGAAGCAAAGAACCCTTTCCTCTGTATTCTTAAAGGATGCAATTTAGTTTCTAGGAAAGAATGGAAAACACAGGCTAAAAGGCAGGGTGGGCTTTTCTTATTTTTAATTGTTTTTCCTCAGTGATGCTTGTGATCTTTTTAATATCATACTTGATTAAAATGTTTCTTCTAATGTTGTGTTTGATGAAAGATAAATTTCCTCCCATTGACTTTTCTGAGGTGGTCCCCAAAAGCTACTACGCTAAGAATTTTCTTATTAAGAATTATGAGTAGACGTAAGTTCTAATAATTATGAAATTGTTTAACATTTATAACATCAAGTATTTTTTAAACTGCAGTGTTTTATCAGTACAACCACTTTCACAATTATTTTTTAAAGATGACAGTGGAGAAGACTTAAAATGTATTGCTACTTGACTTGTGCCTCAGCATATTTGCCAACATTAACAGGGGCCATAAGAAGAGGAAACAACCCAAATGAGACAGAGACTCAAAAAAGAAAATTGTGATCTGCACTCTCGCACTAGTTTTGCGGCTTGCTAAGTCATTTACCTCTCTGAATTCTTATTCATTATTTACATAAATAAAAAATCCCTCACTGCTCTAATGTCTGTGACTCGATTATCATATTTCCGTAAAGAGAAAACTAGAAATTAAGTAGTTCAAGCAATGAAGACACACCCCATATTGATTTGACCTGAATGAAATCACTTCATATTCTCAGGAAAGGATAAAAAGTTTGTGTTTTTTTTTTTTTAACCTAGACTCTTAAATATTCAGTTTCCAGTTGTTCATTCATAGCATATAGAAAAACATTTTTTATATTGAACTTGTATTCTAGGTCCTAGCTAAACTAATTGATTATTTCTAATAACCTTTTTTATTCTTTGGGATTTTTTATGTGGACAAATCATGGAGTCTGCAGCTTGAGTTTTATTTCTCTCTTTTCAGTCTCTATGACTTTTATTTCTTTTTTTTACCTTATTTGACTGGTTAGGATCACTAGTAAAGCGTCAAATAGGACTGGTGAAAGCAGACATTCTTGCCTTGCTCCTGATTCCATCCATGCCTTGTTCCTCATCTTAAAAGAAAAGCTTTCAGTGTTTTATCCTTATGTACGATCTTGGCTGGAGACTTTCTCTAGATAGTCTTTATTAGGTTAAACAAGTTTCTTTCTATTCCTAATTTGCAGTGAATTATTTTGATGAAGGGATGTGAATTTTGTCAAATGCTTTTTTTTCTGCATTTTTTGAGATCATTATATGTTTTTTATTCTTTAGTCATCACATTGTATTTTGATTATTCATTTGCATTCATCTCCCTAAATGCTCCTTTGTTATCTACTTGGTATTTAACATAGCACCTAGAATATGGTATTCAATTAATAAATACTTATAAAGTGACTAATACATGAATGCTGGTCATTGTGCTAGGTGATCAGAATTCTCTAGGTTATATGCTTTCCTTTCCTTCTCTGTAAGTACAATTCTTGTTTCTGCAATACATCTCAGGTTACAAATATACAAACATTAATTACAATTAACTATGTTCATGAATAATTGATGGTATTATTTCCTCCTATAACCTTAAAATCAAGACTAGGTAAAATCTCATACACTAACCCAATTATTTCCTTAAAATGCTCAGGTTTAATAGGTGAATTATAGACACGGTGTATGTGTCCATACTAAAAACTGCACAAGCATAGAGATATAATGCTCTTTTTTAGCAAATGAATTATTTAGGGGTATGTGTGTATATGTATGTCTCAATGTGTATGTATATATTTTTTACTCTTTTAAAATCATTTTTACTCTTTTTGGAGGGCTGTCTTAAGTTTCCTGATCATTAATAGAAAATAAAGACTTATCTTACTTTGTGGTCCTTTTTCAGTAACAACCCAGTGGATCGTTTAACAGCTTTTTGGCTTTGTGCTCTATATTTTTACCTCTCCCATCTGACTCACTTACTTATGGTGGCTTTTATTAGGAATAATGGATTGTTTTGTAGAATTGCTATAAACTATTAAATGATAGTTTTCTGGCCCAGAGTTCAGGGCATAAAGTCAGTACCATATATAATGGAGTATTTATAAAGTTATGTTATATTCTCTAGTAAGAGTAGTACTAAAGTAATGTAAAACTGGTTTCATAAAATGCAGAATATAAGATGTTACTATTCAATCACATATATGTTCTTCATTATACACAGCATGACATTTAGTGTAGTTGTAAGGGCTTCTCATAGGAAAATTTGATGAAATACCTATCCTGAAATGGTAGGCATTCTTTCAGGAGTAGACATATTAATAATATGATTTTGTATGAGGTTGTATATGGGAATAAATATAAAATACTTCAGTGAACGAAGTATTGCCATTGAGTTTATTCTCCAACTGGGTACTATGATTTTCTTGTCAGCTTATAGTGTCACCTGCTTAAGTGACAGAAAACCTGTGGTTTCCTCTTATTTTCTATTACAAATAGAAACCTAGAAAGATACAAACTGTCCATAGATTTAATCTTGTATATGAATTTTACAGGAACTCTATGGTTGATCCATGTGCAGAGCTTTCTTTTAGTCCATTGGTTTAAAACAAATGCTTCCATTTGAATCAAAATGTAAAATCTATATTGATAATTTTTTTTTCCTATTACTGTTTCTGGGGAAGAAGGCCATATCAGTTTTATGATTTTTTTGTAGGTTAACAAAAAATTATTTTTAAGAAAATGTTGTTTCTTACTATCTTATTATCCATTTCCATAATCTTTTTTTTTCATTAAGAATAGCCAGCTTCTATATCACAAAACAAGTTCAAGATTATGTTCATAGTTTTACTTGCCTCACCAAAACAAGTAGAATGAGTCCTTTCATAGTTTCTGGTACATGAAGATGATTGACATTATACTTCTCACTCTTGTTTATGAAACTACATTTTTTATTTTTTATTTTTTATTTTTTGGCAATATCATTGTCATTAGGAGGAGCTGTATTGGGTGTGTGGCTATATTTATTAAGAATTGTTCTGTGGGGGCGTCTGGGTGGCTCAGTTGGTTAAGCGTCTGCCTTCGGCTCTGGTCATGATCCCAGCATCCTGGGATCCAGCCCCGCATCTGGCTGTCTCCTTCATGGGGAGTCTGCTTCTCCTTCTCCCACTGCTACTCCCCCTGCTTGTGCTCACTCACTCTCTCTCTCTGTGTCAAATAAATAAATTTAAAAAAAAAAAGAATTTTTCTGTGAAGTATACCATTTTCACACTTTTCCTGAAGTATTCACTAATGAGAAAAAAATGAGAGTCATAACAAAAGCTAGTGTAGAAATGAAATATATGGCACATATATATATAGTGGGCACATGTGACCATACCTAATCACCTTATCAATGCAAATTATATTATTTGGAACTTGACAGAATTAAAAACACTTTAATAAGCTTTTGTCATTTTGCTCTATAAAAGAAAGAATACCACAGGGACATCTGTAAAGAGGAGGACCTATGCTTCTGTCCTCTCTACATAAACCCTGACCAACTCTACAAAACTGTGGCCAGAAAAGAATGGGAAAGAAAGAAGGGAAAAACAGTGCTCTTAAGGTTTTAAGCATGGATTATGGATGTATTATCCTGATCAGAAGGCTTTCTAAAAGGCAGAAATCTTGATTCATTACTTATGTTTAAAAAACTAATGTAGTGTACCTGAGATATTGTGAGCCATTGCAGGCAACAGTCTGGTTATTAGCGGATTGCCTTCTCTGTCCCATAATAAACTAGTCCAGAATAAATAGAATGAATGGAACTGTATGTATTGGAAGTCGAGGCATGGCATGCTTTGTTTGCAATGTTACATAAATTGCAGTTTATTTAAAAGAGCTTAATAATATTTCCATTTAGCCATTACTACTTTTTCAGATGTTGTGTGTGGAAAAACAGAAAGTCTCTCTTGACAATGTGGTATTGATCTGGATGAAACAAGATCAATAGGTATTATAGTTACTTGGTAACTAGGTTATTAGAAAAATAAATTTGGAATTACCCTCCTGGCAAATAAGTACAAATTTTGCAAGAAATGCTCAAATTTGTTTATATGTTATAGTGTATTTACTGTTCATTTGCAAATACAAATAAGCCTTTTCTAATGTTGTACCCTTTATTTATGAAATGCTGGAATTATATATTTGGAGAAATTTTACTGGTCTATACCAGACAACATTATATAATTACTTTATTGTAACTCAACACTACTTAACATATTAAAGTTTGTCCTGTCATTTTAACAAAAATAATGAAAACAGTGATGTATTAGTATTACATTTTTAATGTAAAGCTCACTATACACACGTCTGTACAAATATCAGTTTTTCAATAATTGACATGTATTGTTGACTGATGTCCCAGAAAAAAACTTAAGAAAAAGTGGGACATGTGTTAGCCCCTCATTTAATGATTCCACTTGGGTGACAAAAACTCAAGGGAATCTCTCAAACTGACAGAGCCTTTGGTGACAGAAGTGGACTCAAATGTATTACACCTATCCCAATCCACGGATGCCAGGTAAAATCTCACAGAAGCAAGACCACACAAGTGAACACCAGCACAGCCGCAAACATTCCCCTCAGAGCGGAATTTGCAAGCTTTCTAGACTTGGAAAATGAGAACTGCAGTTAAGTGACACAATTGGTTTCTGAAGAAAACGGCTGAGCTTCTTTTCAAGCTCTGCGGGTATCTTTTGTAGCCCAGTGAACCACTGACAGAAAATCAGACAACAGCTTCCAGAGAGATAGGAAGGAAAATGTGAAGGGAATATCTGAAAGGTCACCAACAGGACTTTATATACTGTATGTGTGTCTCTCTCTGGACTCAGAATTGATTTTTTCCATTAGCTGGAACTGTCTGTTTATCTCACGTAGGAGGTGGGAATATAATATTTTTTCTTATATGATTTTAAAAAATCCCAAAGGAGATATGTTCTGATAAATTTTTTACCTGTCATTAATGGCAGGGAAGGTTTATGAGTTGCTTTTGTCACATAATATAGTAAACAAAACGACAAGAATCCAGCCAGAAAGTGAAATTAGCTCCTTGTACAACTTTTACTTTAGTGATTCTAACAACTTCGTATAGTTCATAATAATTTGTTGGGAGGCAGAAGGAGTAATAGAAGGAGACTTACCTGGCCCAGGACATTCTCCTTTATACCATACAGTTTTTTATACACATGGATGAGGGTGTTATCCCCTGTCATAATAATGTATAACTAGAGGTTAATTTTAACTTCTCTACCATAGTATAGAGGTATAAAAGGAATGTAACACAGAGATTTTATTGTTGTTTTGTTTTAAAATATTAAGTTATACCTGCAAAAAATATGGGGTTAATGGGGAGGACTGCAGAAAACACTGCACTATTGAAGGTGTTCTGAGTGTAAATGATGCTGAGAACCTGGACTCTGTGGCTCCAAACATGTGGAGCTTTCAGAAAGTTATATTAGGGAAAAAAAAAAAACAACAACAACAACAGGTAATGGCTTAAAAAAAATTACAAAGTTCCATACCAAGTGCAAGTCAACATAACACAAAATGCGGTCCAGGGTGCTCAGAGCATGCCGAGATACGGCAGTTTAAAAAAAAGATTGGTGATGAAATGGGTCAGGATTACAAAGAAGTAAATTTCTATTCAAATATTGAGGCAGGTGATGTATATGAAGTAGAATGTGTGGTGGGTGCATTCCATATAGGAGTGAGAAGATGTACAAAGTTACAAAAGCAGAACATGGTAAGCAACATGAATGAGATCATCAAGAGAAGATGGGATGAAGGAGTGGTTCTGAGAAAGAGATTAAGTGCACAGGGCAGGTGCATTTAGTAGGACAGGAGATGGGGAAAATAGCAAGCAATATAGGAGGTTAGGTGAGTCGGTTAGAGTTAATAGGGTAGGCGGAGTGAGCCCTTGAAAAGCCTTGAACATGACCATGGCATGGGTTAAATATATCTTACAGGTTAAATAAAAAGAGGTACTGGGTAAACTGAGGACTGCATGAGGTTATTTCTTTCTGCCCCGTGCAAGTCGTGAATGATTCCAGGCCTTTTACATGGCAATTGCTGCTGGGGTATAAGAGGGCTCAAAAGAAATTAGAAAGAGATATATCTCAGAGACAGTCTCAGGAAAAAGGTAACAGAACCTAATAATGGGTGATCTTTGATGAAGTCAGAGAAAACAGAACAATTAAAAAATAAATCCATGAATTTTGAGCCCAGGGAAGTAGAAAGAAACTGCAACTGAAAATGACCAGATATTATGACTCTCTGTCTGCTTAGTTTTTAGTGAGAACTGTCTAGTGGAAGGAACAGTTCTGATCATTACACGTGAGTCCGCTACCATTTTCTTGAATGACTATTGGGGTGGTATGGGAGGGGTCATATGTGTGATGAGTTTATATGTTTGTTAATGCGTAATACTAAACTGTCAACACAGTAGCCAAAAAGATATATTTCCAGGACTAGTCTTCCACTCCGATTTTCCTTTTTTCCTTACTAACTTCAGCTATTGGAGGACTAGGTTTTGTGTGCTTTGTGTCATTGACTAAGTACCATAGCACTTAACTACCATGCTACTTAGAAACTAATACTATAGCATTCCTTTCTTAAGAAAACGGGAAATAAGTACCCCACCCAGAGCTATCTATCATATAACCTACACTTTAATGTAATTAGAACAAACAGGCAAATCAATACAAGGTCTTGTATTTACAAAATCACTGGATGCATAGTCAATATGGTTCCATGTGGAATAAGGACAAGCCACAATGACTTTTTAGTTAGATTCTTTGTATGATTTGAATTATGACTCTTTTGTGCTTACTGTGGCAAAAATACCACATGACATTTAAGAACATCAGAAAAAAATATGATTTTTCCTTGCTATTGTGTTCTTATTTTAAGACCTGTTCAAAACAACTGCTGTGAAATAACTGAAGTGTTTAAAGTGTCACAAGCTCTACTTTCCACAATACAGTCACTTCTCCTGAACTTCTCTAAATGGCAAGCATTTCTGAAGGAATATCATTAATTCTAGAATTTGTTCCTGACTTTCATCTCACACTGTATACTTTCTTATGGTGGGGGTCAACATGAGGGAGTCTACGTTCACCTGTTCTGTGAACAGCCTGTTTAGCTAATGGTTGTTGAGCACGTACAACAACACATAATACAGAGTCATGTGGTAAGGCAGGGAAGGTAAACATGACAGGGCGCCATAAATATTATGGTGTGGATCAACAGACAGCTGTTGGGACACTAAAGTGATGCACATCGCCCAGTCTGACTGTAGCAGGGTAGGTAGGAATATGCCAGCAAAGGCCCAACACACCCCTCAACTGGGTCACACAGCATGAGGAGAGGTTGCACAAGTGAAGGGGAATGGGAAGAGTTGACAGACAAATAGTGAAATTGGAGAGTTCAGTAGCCACCAGTTTATTAACTACCTTGCATCCCATGGCAGTAAGCTTAAACTCCACCCGAAGGGTACTTGGCAAAGAGGAGTGTGATATGATTAGCTTCACACTGGGAAGATCAGTGACAATGGGAGATTCACTTGGAGAGAATTCATTTGGAGGCTGGAGTAGCAGGCTGGAGTTGCATCCCACAGAGAGATGCTGATAGCCTGAACAAAGATAGTACCAATGGATGGAGGCATAAAGATGTATTCAACAGCTGTGAAAAAATGAGAATCAAAGGGAATCTAGATATTTCTGCCTTGGAAAGCATTAAGTTTTTTGTTTTACCTCAGCACTTTGTTTTGCCCTCTGTTTACCTGAGATTCTTTTATATATGTGAATGACCTATTTTCTGTTTTTATGAAACTGAGGGTCAAATACTGTACCATAGTATTTTGTCTTTTTAAGAAAATAGTCACAAGAGGTTTGACACCTTGCACAGATGTGTTAAGTGTTTGTTCACCCAAGGCAGTTCCTTAAATATAATTGACTGTCATTGGATCATTTTAGCCCATTGTTCTAAAAAAAACACACCTACTACCCTGTAATAGTTTCAGTAACTGAGATTACCACATATAGAGAAATATTATCAAGTCCTTGATGTTGTAATTTTCTCCAAAATCAGTGCCTGGGGGAATATGAAACTATCTGAATTTTTTGAGAATTAATAACTTCCTCTATCCTTTAAAGAAACCAAGTATGTAGAAATCCTCAAAGGGAAACAGTGACTTAGAAAAAAAATTCAACTGCACCTACTACTTAATCGAGTAAAAAAGTAAGCTAATCTTCAATGCAGAACCTAGCAATGAAAATCAACAGCCAACAAAGATTCTTTTAAGAAATTCTATACAAGATAAACTAAGATTACAGATTCATAGAATTTTAGAGTTAGAAGGGACTACTGAAATCAATTTTTGAGATAGAAATATTAATTTAGGAATAAAGCTAGAGTTTCTTTGCATTCACAGGTCTAGACAAGTTGGAAAACATGCCCTCTGTGCTCAAGAAATGTGGCTTGGGGCATATCTTATTGTAAAATTACATTCGTGTTTGGCTCAATATAAATGATTGGTTTTCATGGCAATAGTCAGTTATATGTTCCTTTTGGGTAAAGAAATCATCTCTTATACCTTGGTACTAATCTTACTGCCTATTATCAGCTTCTGCCCTAACATGTGCTATTTATGCACGTGTAACAGAAACTCAACTCAAACTAGGATGACCAACCAAACAAAATTAGGGGCAGGAGGATAGAGGGTATGCTCATGTTGTCACAAAGTCTAGGGCCCATCTAGATTTAGGGGTCAAATAATGTCACCAAGACTTCACCTCTTTATCTCTCTGCAGCGGCTCCACTCTCAGGCAGTCCCTTCAGTCAATCAACTCAGCAACTCAGCAAATAAAAACCATAGTGAAAGAAAAGCATTCAGAATTTGGTCTTGTTGGATGACCTGAGACCACTAGAGTCAGGTTTAGTTTCCCTTTACTCGGTCCACCTTGCAGAATGGTGCTGTGTCTGAGGGAAGGAGAAAACTGATCGACCAGGCCTGGGTCATGTGCATATTCCTGGGAAGCAGACTAGAACCATCTGGACTGAGAGTGAAAGAAAGCGGGCTCCCCAAGGGAAACAATGGTGGTGTTAGAGTAAAAGAAGGGGCACTAGATCATGGTCAGGGGAAAACATCAGATGTCCTCTACACTGCAATTTGTGATTTTCTTTCTTCCTTATCTTTACCACTCATATCATAATTTTTCCTTGTCTCTGTGCCAACTCTTATCAAACTAAGCCTCAAAATAGGCTATTGTTGTTGTTGTTGTTCTTGTTAGACCTCTTTCTTTTTTTCCTAATGAAAACATATTCTTTATTAGGAATTGTCCCTCTTACCCTAATTGAAATAGGTGTTTCTGTTTTGTTCTAACATGTGATCTCCAGATCCTTGAGTAGCCATATTAGAGATTATTAGAGACAGCATGAAAGATTTTAAAGGCATCGTGAGATAATGACCAGCACATTGATTCAAATTCCAGAGGCCAGAATGCTAGTCCTAGTGTTCACTACCATGCCCACAATGAGAATGCTGGGACTGCCATGCTCTCTTCCAGCTCGGATGCCCCGTGATTCCTAGAGAGAAAAGAGGTGTGCTCCTACAAGGAAACAAGGAAAGGGTTGGACTCATAGTGGGTTTCTGCCTTAGGGTGAGTATCCCTTAACCATGGCTTTCTGTGGTCTCTTCTTGTTTGGTGTTCAGTTTGCTCCCCCCACACACACCCTCTAATGCAGAAAATGAAAAAAAATTGTATGCAAGTAGTTTATTTGGGAGCAGGAGGGAGGAAACTTGAAAATGAAATAAAGAAGGAGGAAAGCAAATAAAAAAGTGAATTACTGAGTTCACAGGGGAACCAGAATGATTTCACCAGGACCTTCTGAGGCATCTATAGAAGCCTGCAGGTGGCAAAGAGAAGCATGTCCCTGTGGGTCCCTCCACCATTATAGAGGGTTTTCCACTAAAGCACAGACATTCCCGCACACCCAAAAGACCCCAAGCCAGAAACCAAAAGACAGTAATGATATTTGAGATAAGATGATGTCAACATACAATGAAGCCTTATTGGAACTGTCTGCTGCTCCCAGGGCTGGATAGGAGGAAGAGACAAGAGGTATCTAATATACCCACCTTGCTCCCTGGTTTTTTCAAAGATCTCCCTCACATGGGTAAAAATCTAACATGTCCCTGACTCTGGACACTTGGCAACTGGCCTGCCTCTAGCTCTTGTCTTGCTGCTTATCTTTTCATACCTTGTCCTAGTTAGCCAGTCCCTGGCACTTCAAATGTGACACTGCTCCTACACATGTGACTTGTCCAAAGCAAACAAATCCTCCAATTCGATTAGTCTGGGTTACTTGTAGTCTACCAGTAATAATGACTATTCTAATATAATGTCATATGAAATTATATGCGCATATCCTCTTCTGCCTTTATTGGTTTTTTTCACTTAAATGCCTGTCTCCAAATTATCCACTTCCTTCAGAGCTTAAATCATGTAAGGTTTTTCTCACCTACTGGAATCCACATTGTTCCTCTCAGAGTCCATTCAAAATCTCTTGCCTGGCCCCATTACTAACATGTATTTTTACCACTAGCTTTCTTGAGTGCTCCTTTTAACTCAGGTAAATTATAAGTGGCTTGATACCCAGGAAGGTACAATGTATTTGTATCTACTAGAACACCTAGAGTGTACAGATAATGCTGTGCAGATAACAGCAATTTAGAAGTCCCTTCTGATTAGTGGATATTGCTTAGGGGCCAATGGCTAGGATTTATATTTTCTCACACCACTCCATGTCTGTATGACACCCATCATACCTCAGGTTGTTTATCTGTCAGCATATCTAGTAAGAGTACCCAGCTCAGAGTGTGAAGAGTAGAATCACGTCCGTGAAGACTTAGCCCAGTGTGCTGCGTAGAGATGCTCGGTCCTGCACTGATGGGTTACTGTAATTGCCCTGAAATAATGGTTGTCAGTGCTTCTGTGGTACATGTGTGTTTTTGGTTTTTCCAACTAATTAAGTTGAAATTAGTCCAATGCTTCCTGGAGATGAGTAGTTGGTTACTAAACACCTTCAATCCAAAAGTTGATAGCTATTTTCGAGAATGACAGATTGTTGGTTTGGATTTCAGGATACCTTCATGTTCTGTCCAAGGGAGCAAACATTGGAATATGTAAGAAAGATGCTTGGACTTCATATTCACGTTATTCTGCCTGGTGTCCCCTACTTCTCTCCTTCACTTGTCCCATTTCAGGGACCTTTTAGTGGCCATGCCCTTCATGAAGCCTTCTCTCTTCCCCAGCCCACATCGCCAGCTCTTCACTCATAGTGTGTTTGAAAATCTTACCACAACATTTGGCTTTTATCTTTTTCCCTAAGGCTTTGCCTGTACTGATTGTATCTTTCCATCTAGATTTTAAGCTGCCTCAGGGCAAGGATCATCTCCCTTGCATTCTTTATCTGGGACGCTAGTTAGCACACTGCAGAGTTCATGAGAGACTCAGGGAAGACTGGTGGATTGGCTTACTAATTAAATCATGTTGAATTTCTAAATTTGTCGTTCAATTTACTAGTGCATTTGCAGTCAGTCCTTGAGTCAGTAGTTCTGTTTTGCAATGCTAGATCGCTGGCCTTTACAACATGACAGTTGGTACAGAGCAGTCAGTTGTGTGAGATCTCTGAATCGTTAACCGAATGAAAAAGTAAACAAAGCCAATGACTTCCTTTAATTAGAAAGCCTTTGAAATTACGGTGCACCAATCACTAGGTTGCCCTTAAGAAATACTGGATTTTTGCTGTTTAAGTGTCCAAAACCAATACTTCATTAGACGAACTGTCACTTCCACGCGCCTGTTTACACTTGAAGAGTACAGTGATAACACCAGTGACCTCAAATAATTGCCGTGTAAGTTTGCTTCTGATGGAAGTTCAATTTTTGCTGAAAGATGCCTGGAGCTCAAACTGCTGCCATGACTGTGGCCGCCAAGTTTTTGTTTTTTGGGGCCTGGGGAAGAAGCAGCAGGAGCAGCTCAGGGAGACAGTCCCTTCCTCCTTGCTGCTTCCCCCAGGCTTGAATCCGCAGCTCTGGCTTCAGGAAGAAATGAATCATTATTTTCCTTTCGTGATAAGGCAGAGGATGCTGACACACAGCCCACTGACGGCAGCCGGTCCCGGCAGGTCAGAGAGGAGGCCTGGGGACACTGCCCTTCCACGGCGCGACACGGCAGAGGGCAACGCTGGGCTTTCCAAGGGGAAGAGAACCACTGAACTAGAAACCGCTCAATGAAAAATTCAAACACCCAAGTAATGACTATCGAACGGAAGAAACACATAAGAAACGAATGAAATGAGAAAGAATTGTCAACCTGTAGACATGAAATGGTTTCTCTTTAGCAAGGCTTCTTAAATATTTTCTGCCCCGGAGCTCTTTGCAACTGAGTCTTTATTGTGTATGATTTATTTGTTTGTTTACACCTTCAGCTGGCCAGCCCTGAGCCAGATTCCTAAGGTAGAGATCATCCCTTCCACTGTCCACCAGCTCCTCCTTCTGGGCTCTTCTGAAGCTGCCTCGGTGTCCTCGTGTTGCCCCCCGAATGCCCAAGTCGTGCATGGTGATGCTCCATAGGGATGCCAGGTATCTCAGGCCCTGAACTTTTCCTGCCTCCTGACCCCTTCCAAGCCTATCAGCGCCCCCCCCTTATTTTTTGAACCTTTCCTTGAATTGATTAGGATTCTCCTCATTGCTGCTAACAGAAAAATGCATGAGCTAGCTAACCCAAAAGGAGAATTTATCATAAGGACGCAGGGATGTTTCATGCACTTCAAGGGCTGGGAAGCTGCTAGGCTTCAAAGGCTGGAGTTACAGATTATCAGGCTCTCTCTCAGGCTCCTCTGCTGCTTCTCACAGGATATTGGTTGCATTTTTTTCTGTCTTTCCATGAAATATTTTCTTTTACAGGATCCGCAAACAAATAACAAACAAACAAAAAAACAAAACAAACGAGCAAGAAGAGCAAATAAGTTTGACTCACAGCAAAGTGACAGTATATGGCTAGCAAACGGGGCGAGATTCACTTACTTGACACTTGAGCTTTGTAAGACAAGGCCACTGTTTGGACAAACTTCAATCATACTGGTGGCCCCCCCACCCCAGCTAATATAAACACGCTGTCACCTGTGTGACCACGTGGCAGGGGAGAAGCAGTTCCCAGAAAATGGGGGCAAAAAGCCCACATGTGCCCATTATACCTTTGTCTACAGAGCCACTGCGCTGTGCTCTCCCCACATGCGTGGACTCGAGCTCACTGCTGCCTCATTCCTGTTAACAAACCGTGTCTCAGAAAGAACACTGGAAAATTCTCCTAAAGTGAGAATTAGAACTGTCGGAAAAGGAAATTGAAGTTCCTGAAATCATAGCGAGGAGCTGGAGTGTTAATCTGTTGACCCTGCTTTAGCTCATTCTACGTGTGATAAATTGATTTAGAGAATAAACATCCACAAACTCATCATTGTCCTCTCTTCTGTCAGATCTGGTGTTAGCGTCCCCAGTTACAGCCCAAGTATTCTTTTTTCCATGACCTGTGTTGCTTGCATTAGCAGATGTTTTATTTATACCTTTAAAAAAAATACACTTTTTCACTCTATTGGGTGTAATAATTTCATACATGCATGAGTGTGTGTGTGTGTATGTATGCATATATATATATGCATGTATGTATATCTTCATGGTGTTAAAACAGGTTTGTTGTTCAAATCCATATGCTCACTGTGTGCATAACTCTTCGGTAGCTGACACTATATTGTGGATTTGTTCGGTCAGATTCTGCTGGATTCTTCTTTCCTATCTCTCTTTCTCTCTCTCTCTCTTTCTCCCTCATATCTGTCCATATTAGGCTATGTGTAAGATACAAGTTCATGACTATTATATCTGCCTTGTAAATATTCCCTTTTATTCATAGGTAGTGTGTCTTTTTATCCCTATTGATGCCCTTTTTTTAGAGAGAGATTTTACTTATTTATTTGACAGAGAGAAAGAGCACAAGCAGGGAGAAAGGCAGGCCAAGGCAGAGAGAGAAGCAGTCTTCCCGCCAAGTAGGGAGCCTGATGCAGGGTTCAATCCCATGATTCCATAATCCGGAATCATGACCTGAGCTGAAGGCAGACGCTTAACTGACTGAGCCACCGAGGCTCCCCACTATTGATGCTTTTTGCTTAAATTCTGTATTGACTAAATCGTGGTAGCTATTTTCTTGTTACTAGTATTTACCTGGTAAATCTTTTAAATTTATTTTTCATAATTTTATGTAAATTTTACATACACATCTACTAAGCCGTAAGAGTGGAATAATAAATATCTTGTTTACCTATTCACTTTTATAAGTTATCCTTTTAAACCTGAGCCAAATCTTCTTGTATTTATTGCCATTGTAGCTATGTTTTCACTTATTTCAAATAGTTTATTTAATGCTACCTTTTCCCCATGATTTTACAGACTGTAGTTAATTAAACTTAACAAGACATAGAAGTTTAATTTTGTATGTGTTCCTTGCTCTTGCACTCAGTCTTCCCTACTGTGTTTACTTCTCTTCTTGATAAGTTCATCTTTTAACATATATATGTGTATGTGTGTAGGGATGACTATCTTCGTTATTTTCTGAGAGTGTCTTTATTTTACCTCATACCAATGATAGTTTAGCTGGGTAAAAGCAGCTAAGGTTGCTTAGCAGTATGAGGACACTACTGTCTTCTGGCATTAGTTGTTGCATGTGAAGAAGTCTGTTCTTGGTCTGATTGTTGTTCCTACAAATAATCTTTTCTTTCCATTGTACAGCTTTATTTTTTCTTTCTTTTTCTTTTTTATAGTGAAGGTGATTATGGTATATTTAGCTGTAGCATCCACTAATGCTTAAAAAACAGTTTTCAATTTGGGAACATATTCATCTGGAAAATTCTCAGTTGTTGTTCTTCAGATATGTTTTCTCTGCTGTTGCCTCCATTGTCTTAATTGGAAATTCATTTTTATCCTTGAAAAAACTCTTAGATGGTTCATTTTGTCTCTTAGCTGCTTTTTTTTTTGCTTTTTTTTTTAACAGTTTATTGATTGTATCTTTTGGTGCTGCATTCTGACTGAATTCTGCAGTGCTATATTCTGTTTATTTTCTCATTTGCTCAGTTAAACTAGACTTCTTTATTTCCTTTTTATTCAACGACTGTATTTTTCCTTTTCAAAATACTTAATTGAGTATTTCATAGTCAATTGTTCTTGTTTTATTTCTGCTTTTTTTATTTTATAATATAGCTCTTTTTTAATGGAGGTAATTCCTATTTATCACATCTAGCTTCTTAAACATACTTTTACATAGTCTTTGTCATATTTTTTCATGAAATTAATATCATTTAGAATTGCTGGTAGGGCAAGGGTCATATCTTATATCTCTACATTCCTAATGCATAGCACATGTAGATACTTAGCTGAGATTCAGAAAAATGTTTAATAAATACCTATACCAGTGTTCTATTTTGTATAATCAGGGATATTAAATGTTCATCTAGGGTTTAGAGAGTATTTAGTTCAGTACTACTCTTGTTTATTTATGAGGGAGCTGAGACTCAGAACAATTTTATCCCTTCTCTCAGTTAAACAAATACTCAGGGTCAGAGCCATGAGTGAAGCTAATGTCACTCCCACTCCCTTTATTCTATTCTGCTGCAAAATACTGTTTCTTCATTCAGTCATTCATTTGTTCATGCATAGTAGCTTTCATTCCTTTGTTGCAATACATGCATACAAAATAATCTAATTATCTGCAATAAATTCTCCACATAGGATCCTATTTTATAACCTGAATTGAATCTAGATGATGTGTTTATTACTTTAAAATAAATATCTTGTTAAAATTCATCAAGAATAATTTTAATTATATTTTAATTATTTTTTCAATTGTTTTAATAAATATATTTAATAATGATTAAAGAAAGAAAATAGCAAGATCCATTATGGATTTTCAAGCCATATTCCAGTCACCCTTAAATTCGTTATTTAAACACCAAGATCTTAAAATATTTATGCATTAAATATGCTCAGCGTCTTCTGTAGCAGAAAGGATGTGGATTTTACATTTGATTTCTAAGCAAATTAATGATGTAGCCAGAAAGCATAGCAGGATATAGTGGGCTATAAAGAAACCAATTTAAGTAATTTGTGCAAATACTTAAAAGTTTTATGAATTAAATTTCAGACAAATTTCCTATGACAAGGCAACTTCCTCGCAGAGCATAGCTCTAGTCATTTGGATGTACAGATAGGCAATTAAAAAATTCAAATTAAGAAATTAAGCCTCATGGGTCTAAATCAGCTGATTTTGTAATTTATTTTTTCTTTGAAAACAGTTTCCTTCAATTAAATAAGACAACACTTATAAAGCTGTCTTTCTTCCTGTTATCTCTGAAAATTTTTGCCCATCTGTAATGATCCACATTCCTTTTCTTTCAAGGAAATATCACTCACTAGAATGGTTGGGAACAGAAGTATTGAGTCAAGCTGACCTAGGATTCACTCCTAACTTAGCCATGCACTACCTAGGCAGTAGTATATAAGTATATACCACTCCTCTAAGCCTCAGTTTGCATATCTGTGAAATTGGGATAAGAATATATACTCCATAGTATTTTTATGAAGAGAAAATAAGATAATGTGTTATATTTAGTGCCCAATAAATGTTACTTAGCTCTTTCTAGAGTTACTTCTACTTTTACACACACACACACACTCACACACAGACACACAGACCTTGTATTAACTTATATTTCTAAAATTACTGTTACTAATGATTATTTAAAATACTTTATCTTACTGACTTCTTAAAGACCTCTCCAGAAGAGAATTATGCCATATTTAAGCATAGCAGACAGTATATTATAAAGATTAGTATCTTGACTATTTCAGTCAGATACATGAGAGTGATACACAGGGCAGCATAAGCAGCTAACTTAACTTTTCTAAGCCCCAATTTCCTCATTCTTACAATGAAGAAGATAATGGGACTATATAAGTTGCCAAGTGGCTTAATGAATATAAAGGGCTAGTTCAGCGTATGAAGCATATTAAGTGCTCAGTTAACATAACTTTCCATAATTATGACCATTATTTGAAAATGTACTTTGTAAAATGTCTATAGACAGATGCATTTAAGGAAAAGTATGTGCTTTGCTTGGTGTTAGAGCTAATACATTGGCAAATGTCTTTAATACTGTGACATTCAACTGTGAAAACCAATTATTACACAATTAGAAGCCTCCTCAATTAGGGAAAGATTAGGTCATGTTTTTAAAACACCCACCAATATTTGCTGCCAACCCCATCTGTGACACAAATTAGAGAGACCCCAGTTAGCAGTTGTTTAAGTCATTTTCCTAACACTGGCATCCGTCTCCTTGGAGACATCCATCAGAGACTTGTGTTAACATCTTTCAAGTTGCATCTGGATGGGACCAATATGTGATCAGCCTATTGCTACATTTCACTGGCAGACAGTGTAACATTTGCTTTTCATTCTATCTTTAAGCTTGTTTGTAATAAATAAATGCTCCATGAGATATGTGCCCATTTTTAATGATATAAACATAAGGACTGAGCATGTTGACTACAAAAGAGACAAATATATATTTAGCAGCATGCTTCTGAGTATAAAAATTTTTTTAAAAAATTAAACTTTAGAAATAAATAAAAGTGATGATGGATTACAAAAAATAGATAAACACTGTGATATAAATTTAAGGTAAAAGGAAAGATGAGATGCTTTCAAAGGGATTTATTATCTCTCTCTAAAGGGCAGCCTTATTTTCATAATTTAAATATATAGCATGTAATAGCTATCCCATTCATTTTGGATGAAATAAAACTGGAGTTTAAAAGTCAGAATACTCTAAGGTGGCATGAGTGGAGGTGGATGGCATGGGATGTTTTAAAGCATAATCACCAATATAAAAGTCCTGACAACAGCATCTGATCTACTAGACTTTCTTACAGATTTAATTTCTTTTGTATTTTGAGAACTCTATAATGGCTGAAGGAATGTGCTTTCAAAATTTTATTTGGTAAAGCAACAGACTGTGATGGGAAAACCTGTTTTCTGTAGGTTTTGTTTGTTGCATACTTTGACTTGAAGATAGATTTTTATATTAAAAAGAGTCAAAAATCTGGAATCTTTTCTTATCTCTCAGGTTCAAGGAAGAGAAGGCGTGGTGGTAGGTGAGTGGGGAGAATAAATATACTTAACATTAATATATAATTTTATGGTTCTTGTAGAAATTATTTCATGTCTTTGAAAGTTTAGTATGTTTAGCCTCACTTCAATGAAGAAATAGAGACTCGGAAAAATAGATGTCTTGGCTAGCTGGCAAAAGATAGAGGAGAACACAAACTCAGGTCTACTGATTCCAAGTGATATTTGAAGACCTTCACAACCGCCTAACAAAAAATGAAAAACAAGATACAAGCTAGAAGTTTAGATTAGACAAAGTCACTTCTCAGTCTTAAAATCCTCTTCGCAATAACAATATTGCTTGTCTAAAAGGCTAAGGGTGGGAGAAGAGATTGGCTGACCTCCAAGGATCTTACAGACCCAAGATCAAATATAGCAACCCCTAGGTTTCAGCTGCATGTAACATAAGTTCATTGTCATCAGTATAATGCAAAAGTTACTAAAATTCTTATATTGAATAATCAATAAACTAAAGGAAAAACAGGCTGTAAAAACAATACTTGTAATATTTGAACTTTTAAAAGAAGAAAGAAGAAACAATAATAAAGGAAAAACATTTTGATGAACAAATAGTTTGAATTTCTAAATACAATAATACTAGATTGGTCTCTTTTATCTCAGTACTTCACAGCACTTGATAAGCATTAAATTAGAGCTTTGCTCAGCATGGCTGCTTGGTGATTATTAAATAATAATAAAAATAATCAAAACACCACTGTGAAGTCAAAGAATATTTTTTACTAGATATTTCCCCTATGTTTACAACCTTAATAGAATTTAAATGGTATACACTATGTATACCAACTGTTCTAAAAAGTAAGAAATGAGGCTGTTTTGTCATCTTAATCAAAATTTGCATTCCATTTTCCTTGGGAAACTTTACATGCTGTTATACAACTAATCCTTGCACTACCTAACCAAATAATTTATACCTTTACAAGCACATCAAAAAAATATACATTAGTAAATAACTCATTATGTACTCAATTTTAATACTAATTGTCTAAAGATTTAATGAGCTCTTCATTGTAATAAGAAGGCTGATGTTTATTTTTATTAGATATAACTTCAGAACAAAACACACTTTACCAACCTATGACCCAACTTGATGTTTAATGAAAATTCTTAAGGGAGAAAGTCTTTCCATTAGCTAGTGTTAGGTGATTTACATAAATATCGTATAATAGAGTGTTAAATTAGGAATGTTGACTGATATGCCGAAACACAAAAGGTGCTCAATTCTGAATTGGTGTAAGACTATAGGTAGAACTTACAAGAGTAGTACAAAACCTCTAGTCCACATTAAGTACATAAGGGAATGAGGTGGTGTGAGTTGAGAGGAAATAGTGAAGGGGATTTTAGTGGGGAGATACAGGTGGGAGGAATGTCCCACTCCTGCAAGGGAAGAGGTATGGTATTCCTCAAGACAAGAAGGGCCTTCCCTGAGCCACCCAAAAAACATGAACTCTGAGCTCCATTGTTAGTGGGCACATTGGACTGGTATTCGAACCCTGCCTAGGAATCTCTAAGGTAAAGACAAGCAAGGATGTGCTGGCCAAAGAGTGAGAAGGGTCACACTGCATTGGCATCAGTCTGTTCACAGCATTTGTTGAGTAGAAACGCATACTTGTTTTCCAAGGAGCAGATTCAGGCCACTCCTAAGAGGGAGAGCCAGCCAAGTTCCACATTAAATTCTATCAAATGAGGCCTTCTAGTTGTTAACAGTTCTTGGTAGAGTAAGAACTGCAAGGAGGCCGTTAGAATCCTGGGGTAGAATAGAGTGACATTCCACTGGTCAAGTGAAGTTTGCTGTGAGAGACCCACCATGGATTGGGGTCCTTTAAGAGCTCCCTAAGATTCAGTCTTCTCCAATAGCTATCAGGCTCAGAGAGGAGGAAACCAGCCAGTGACATTCCAGGCGAGGAAGAGCTTTTCAGCCTCCCTACTTCTCTTCCCATCCCTCACCTCCTAACTAGATCTCCACCATCCGAAGGGTCAGAAATATCTGTTTGCAAGACAGAGGATAAAGGGCTGTGAAATAAAGAATGACCTGCCCCAATGCTTCCACCTTCCCAGCACCACGTTCTCTCCTTGAGCACGTGCAGCTGTGGAATGTGTAAGCAACAGCAATCTTGGATAAACATGAAGCTTTTGAAAGGTATGTGAAATTAGGCATTCTAATTACAGAATTTAATTTGTATTTTAGAATGAGCTTTTTAGTAACTAACAGAGAGCAGAAATGTCACAGAATAGCCTGTGTTCTAATCCAGGGTCAGGGAATGATTTCCTTACCTCAGCCAATTTGAAGTGACAGTAGAAGGAAAGACCTAGATGGTATCTGAATAAATTCAATGAGTCCTGCCTGTTCAACATACCAATTACAGTTTTTATATTCAAATGAAAAATCGGTCTTCCTGAAACTCGAGATCCCTAGCTTTTAAATTAAGGACTAAAAGGTGATAGAACCAACATTTTTAAGTGTTTAAATCCTAGTGCTCACCAAAAGAAGCAAAGTTCTTTTCTTTACCTCTAGATGAAAGTAAATATAATTTGATGATAAAAAGTTGTGTGGGTAGATCCCTTTGAATTTGTAAATGACAAATCAAGCAAAACATGGAAGAATCAATAATTCTCCTTCTCTGGGCAGTGACTTAAAACTCTTCTATTTAGGATACTGTAAAGCCTTCTCGCTTCATTTAGAAAGGAGAGGGAAAGTATTTGAATTTTACATCAACTGAATTGCCTCCAGAGGTATGGGACTGAATTCTATTTACTAAGGCAAACTTGTATATGCGGAATCGCACCAATGTCTGCCCTGAAAATAGCTTAACTTTGAGTCACTTGCTCTTTAAATGGAAGCTGAAAGCTATTTGACTTGAAAATAATCTCGCTTAGGAAGGGAAGCTAGTTTTCTTCATTAGAAGCAATGAAAAATAATTTGAGAATGGCATTTTCTTCTGCCTGCTAAAATTAAAATCCCTTTCCATAAAGACAAGGAATGGATTAAGTCCATGCAAGAGATATGATCATTGGTGGGGTAGCATCACCTACATTTTGGCAACGCAGCTGGTTTATATCAGATAAATCTTACTGTGAGCTTCTTTAGATGACTGAGTCAGTTTACAGCACAGGTCCTTTCTAAGGGTTTATTGTTTGGCAAACATAGCTTTAAATCAATTTATTTAACTTTCATTTTTTCCACTTCCAAGTTTATAGTAAATAATCTGGAAACAGTATATCACTTTGTACACACACACACGCACACGTACGTATCATTTTTATCATTATAGATGATTCCCTACCTTTGTGTGCACCCATCAAATGCTAACAACTTTACTTGATGACACTGATATAGTTGTTTATGTGCAATGTACTAAATGATGGTAATATAATTGGTAAAATTGGCTTTCACTTACCCGCAAAGCAACTACAAAATGAAATGACACAAACATTAGTCTCAGGAATTCTGCCATGAAATTTGATTATTTGATTCTGTGTTAGTGACAGATACTGTATACTCTAATGACACATTAGAAGTAAATAGAAACATTCAAAGACTGCTTTCTCTTCTTCAACTATTTTTAATGTTCTATTTTGAACAAGCTTTCCCCGAAAAAAAAAATAGTGCAGAAAAACACCAATTTGTTGCTTCCTGATTTCTTTTTAAATCCTGTTTCTGATCAAAGTTCTGGTGTTATAAATAATATGAAAGAATAGTATGGATAAAGAATAACATATGGATCAAGCTGCAAGTGATACTGTTAATCTCTCACACACACATCAAATTTCTGATTTGTTGAGCCAAGAATACAGAACTTAGTAGAAGCAACATTAATAGAATAGGAACAGAGGAGCATTTTGGTGTGGCTTTTGTTCACTGGGTTTGGTCCCTTAGTGCCCCAAGATGGTTCCTTAGTTCCCAAACATGGCAAGCAGTTACTGGTGATACTCTCCACGCAGACATTGTCCATGTAGAATTAAGAAACCTGCTGAGCACTTGTTGAATAACTGCTTTATATATATCACCAGCAAAGCCAAGTCCTCAGATAAAGTCACTTCTCAAGTGTCTCTAACAAGAATCTCAAGTTATTGAGCATATATATATATATATATATATATATTCCTAATATAATAAAAACCTAATATAATCTGAGCATATATGTGTGTGTGTGTGTGTGTGTGTATATATATATATATCTCCATCCTTTCTCACCTAATATAATTTGAGTCTGTCTTTCTTTTTTCCTTTCTTTCTTTCTTTTGACTATGTCTTTATTTATTGAACCTGTTGGGAGACTACAAAGGTATAACAGAAGCACATATAATTTCACCCTGTCTCATTTCAAGCTGCTATAACAAATATACCATAGACTGGGTGGTTTAAACAATAAACATTTAGAGCTCACACACATGTATTTGTATGTAAGCTGGAAAGTTCATGATCAAGGTGCTGGCAGATCCAGTGTCTGGTGAGAGCTTGCTTCCTGGTTTGCAGTGTCGGTCTTCTTATATGCTTACATGTCGCAGAGCAGAGACAGTGGAAGCAAACTCTCTGGGATCTCTCTAAAAAGGCACTAATTTATGAGAGCTCATCAGTTCCCAAGGTCCTCACTTCCAAGTACCATCATTAGGAATTAAGCTACAACATAGAAATGGGGGTGGGGGGACACACAAACATTCAGTCCATAGGGCATCCTCAGGACATTTACAACCTAACTGAATCAAGTTTAGGAAAGACTAGAGAAGCTCACTGTGGTTGAAAGCTCAAGTCACCACTGAGGAGGATATATTTAAACTGGGTTTTAAAGAATTGCTTCAGTTGGGAAGGTGGGGATGGAGACAAGGAGACAACAATGAATAGGAAAAGATCATACCAGGTAGAGAAAGGAGAAAAGAGAAAGTGGATGACTCATTTCAAAAACATCAAAAGGCCTGTTCTCAGCATCATAGTTTTGATAAGTGGAACACTTATCAAAGTTCTGATTATAAAGTGCCCAGCAGCCTTTCCTTTCCTAATGGACAAGTCAGGTAAGCTCAGCACATAGAGTATCTGAAGGTAATTGGATCTGGCAAGTCATAGAACCATTGTATATGAACATAAAAGTTTTGTTTTACATTTTCTTTTGGACACAAACTATATGGTTCTTTTTAGAGTTAATTATGTAAATAAAAAGTGTTTTTATAATATTTTAAAGAAAAACAAAGTAAGAAATGGTTATTCTTTGCAAATGGTATTAGAGAAAACTAAATGCCCAAAATGCATTTGGATAAGGATGCCATAAACTTAAAATATGACCATTTTTTTTGCCCTTGCTAATAAACTCCTTGATTCATTAGTAGTTCAAGTAAAGAAGAACATTCTATTGCTTTTTGATGGAACTATCTAATACGCACAAACTAATTGAATGATATAAAGTATTCAGGGTCTCTATGTTTCACTGTAACATTTTAGATATGTAATAACATTTACAAGACTTGACCATTCAATTATAAATACATACAGAAATTACTTTAAAGTCTAGGACATTATAAAACAATTATCTTTTACCTTTGTTCAGCTGATACCTTAAGAACAAACCTATTTGGAATAGCTGGAGCCTAAAACTGACATTTGTAATGAACAGAAGCAGTTTTTAAAATTGTACTTAAACATCAGTTTCTTTACACTTCTTTGTCAACTGTTCTGTTACATGTTTTTCTCTCCTGAAAATGTGGTTCAAAAAGTTTCTTTAAGAACCAAGGAAGGGGCAGAAGTCAGTTTGGGTACTTGATTTCAGGTGATAAAAGTCTAATGAATCGGTAGTATCTGCCCCTTGCTTTTCATTTACAGTCCACCAGCCTAATGCAAACACTATTATTGCCTGAACTAAAACATAGCAGCTTCACATAGTAGCTTAACTGCTTCCCATTTCCCTTTCTTCCCACCCCCTTTCTGTACACACACATCAATACATGCAAACTGATAACCGTATCAAAATCACGAAGTTCTTTTTGATAATGTTCCAAATCACCTAATATTTCTTGGATTCAGCATTACTATTATATGAAATTTACAATGAAATCTCAAAATGGAACATCATGTGAACCATGACCTGAGCCATGTGATATTTCCTCTTTCTTATGGCAACAGAGGATGTTAACATATTGCCACATTTTCTAAGCACCACATGCCAAGGAATTGATCCAGTCCAGTCTATATTACATCTGCAAATCATCACTTAGAGGATAAAATACAAATAATCTCATCTCTGAAATAAAAATTCATTTGTATAGGAGTCCTACCAACTCGTGCTTTTGGTTTGTGTGGCCTCCTAAATATATGAAGAAGGATAATGTTTCTTTGATTTACAAATGAAGTACAAGGAAGCAATAATGGGATTTCATGGGTGCAAGTACTAATTGGATTGGGCAGAGAATATAATTAAGTTTCTCCCGTGGCATATGATATCCACCCTAGGAAATACTGACAGGATCATGTCTCCCCCTTCCCCTTCTCTGAAAGGGAAGCTTGGTGAATAGTGCATAGATATAGCCACAAAACTCAGATGCCCCCTCTGTCCTCATCCAGCTCTCATTGCTAAAGAAGAGAGCCAGGATCCTTCAGGCAATCAAAGATTGTCACCTTCAGATAGGGAAAGGAAATGTCAGGGCAGAGGATATAAGCATGAATATAACATTTCAAATTGTGAGAGTAGATAAGTAATGGGGGGAGGGAGTGCAGAGAGACAGCCAAGTACTAAATTTTGGAAACTACTGCATTCACGGAGGAGAAGAATGAATCAGAGGTGGAGAAGGAACACACAGTGTTTCAAGGAAGATGGTGTTACCAACTTTATGAACTACTATGGCTGAGACATGGAGGTAGTGTAGGGTAAAGAAGAAACCATCAGTTTTGCCAAGATGGAACTGATGGATGATAGTTCTAGGCAACGGGTCCAAACAAATCCTGACCGAAGCCGTGAGGAAAACGGAAGGTGAGGAGATAGTCAGCAGCCACAAACTACTCTTTCAACAAGTTTTGCTGTATGGTACCTGGAAGGAAATATTTGGACAAAGGTGGATTTTTTTTTTTAATTACAAAAATGTTTTGGCGTTTCTATATCCCCTTCACCCATCTTCCTGTTATGTTAATTTCTGATATAATTATAGAGAATTTATCAAAACTAAAAAATCATCCTTGGTACAATACTATTAACTAAAGTATAGAACCTATTCAGTGTTTTCACTAATGTCTGGGATCCTTTTGGGTGTTAATTATATTCTTTTGCTTATAATTCAATACTATCATTTATTCTGTTGCTCAGGTTGTTTTAACTTAGGCCATTGGAGGCTCTTTCCAGTCCCCTCCTATGACCTTTTTATATGCCCTACTCCTTTTAATTTTATTTTTAAAATTTCTTCTCTCTCTCCCTTTCTTTCTCTCTCTCTCTCTGTATTTCTCTGTGTGTGTACATTCCTTACTTTCTGGTACCACAATACATTCATCACATATTTTCCCTAACTCAGCCGTGGAATCATCCAGTTCTCCAAGAAGCTCAGGTTTCTTTTATTGGGGAATGGCATATAGAAAACTGCCATCTGGCCCTAGGTGTGCTGATTGCTACTGTGGTATCATTGCTTCTAGCCTCAAGAGTGACTTTCAAGATGAGAGATTAAAGAATTTTTATGTGGTGATGATCCAAAAGAAATTGATTGTGTAGTAGTAATTCTTTTTAGGAGCAAAGTCTTTGAGGAGGAGATGGTGATTAGTTCCAGAGCACAAGTGAAGGGCTTGGGCTTTGATAGAAGCTGGGACATTGCTCATTGTAAAAGAATAAAAGAGAGAACATGAGTTCAGATTCAAATAGATTTTGATTTTGGTAGAAAAAGAGGGAGTTCCTATTTGTTTTCCTGGTGTTGTTAATGTAGTATTAGGCAAGATCATTAGCTAAGAGTGAAGGAGGAAAGTGATGAAATTTGAGTAGAGTGAAGGTATTGGAGAGCATGAAACCTAATATATTAAGGAACTAGGTAGAATTGCCTCAGGGATTGCCATTTTGGGGATTTGTGGTCATGAAGCTAAAATGCTACAACATCATTTTCAGATGCAGGTAGGGAGTAGGCAGATAAATTTAGTTAACCTACCATTAAGATTTTTCTAGGTGACTACAGTTGAAGTGGGTAACGGAAGTAACAGAATTTGTAAGCTAGTGTTTCAGTGATATGATGGTGATCCTTGGGATTAAATTGGATAAGAGAAGAAAAGGGAAAAAATGGTGTTAAGAATTATCAGTCTGTTGTCCTAGGGAAAAAAAATCCAATTTTGTTTATGGCTATGAATTTATGTACATAATTTAGTTGAATGCTATGTAGCTGAAATTGAGAAAAGTAGAGAATTTGTATCAGATTCTTTCCCTCACCTTCAGGTAGAGTCCGCACTAGCAGCACTACCGTTCTTCTAAGCTTTTATCCCTTGGCCTCGCCAGGTGACCTCTCTCGTATATGCCTGAGTCTCTGACACTCCTTTTCTCTCATCACCCTTCTCTTCTACCACATCTTGGTATTTCGAGACCATTTCTCTAGTGAGAACACAATCATTTCCTAAGCAATTGAAGCAGGCAAAAAAAAAAAAAAAATGTGCTTTTAAAGTTACAGACATCTCCCCCAAGTCTTTGTCAGGGAAAAGGTGATATGAACTTGGGGGATCACAGTGAGCTTCTGCAAGGTCACTAGAATAACAAGTTTGAGAATCACTGACAGTATCATTGCCAGTCTTCCATCTGAAAACACTTCCTTTACCCCAATCAAGGTCATATAATGAAGGCAGAAAAGTAAAAATAAAACCTGTTCTGTAGGAGACTCCATTAACTGATCTGAAAACAGATTGATGAGAGGATGTGGTTTAATTTTTCACTGGTCAGAGTCATTACTTTGTGAGACATGTTTGGTCACCTTTGATGTGTCAGCTAAATGGCTGTTTCTAAAATTACCTTGACCATTATTCATGAGAGTGTTAGTAATTACTCAGTGGTTAATGAAGTTGGTTTCCAGTTGACGATCGTCAGAAACTGAGCATGACCCATTGCACAACGGAATACTGAACAGAAGTCTCAGATTTACCCACCCTCTGCTCACTGGACTTGGTTCTGACCTGAAAACACTATTAATAACCCTGAAAAGAGGACATTTTTTAAAAGAAACATTCCTTGACATCCAGAAATTCCAGTTTCAGTTGTCTACTAGTGATACTACTAAGAGTATTCTCACACTCTCTCTGTGCTCTGAGTAAATCATATACATACTTTAGGGTATGCGCTAGTTTTATATCTGCCTCTTTCAACTAAACTTCAAAGCACATGAAGGTGCAGACTGTTTGCCTTAGACTTCCAGAGTCAGGGAAAAGCTGGGCACATAGAAGGCGCTTGAATCAGAATGAGTCAGGCAAGCATTCTCTGATATTCAAAGTAAGAGAAGTTAGAGCAACCTGTAACTTGTGTTCATTTTAATCAAGTCAGTTGCCAACTGAGACCACTTCTTTCTACACACAGATTAGGTTTGTAGATTCACAGTATTTTAGATGTGGAAGAAACATTGAAGACCATCTAATATGTCATGGTCTTTTATATAAAGGAATAAAAAATTATCCACAATAGCTAACTGAAATTACCAATATTACACAGCTCATGTAGCCAAGCCAGTGAAGCCACTGAATTAAATACTTACAAGGAAAAAAAATCTTAATGCTTACTTGGCCAACAGAAGGAAAGAGGGTCTCAGAATCAAAGTCTAAAGGTCAAGTTATTCACTTGTTAAAAAAAAAAATTAGTCACTTACTTCTCAATCTACAGATCAGAGCCTGAACATCTCAGTGGTTTAAATTTAGACATAATACTTGGTGCCCAAGTATATTTATGCAACTAGAAATTCATAACAATTTAAAACAAATGCTGCTCTGGTGTCATTATTTGAATTATTTGATATTTCATTGTCATGTACGTCAATAACGGCTGAATTAGACTGTACTTTAGAAGGCAAACAGAAGGATTTTTTTTGAAGTTTAATTATTTTCCTTTCCCAGATTGAAAGACAAAAACAAAAACTTCCCTCTGGAATGTTTTAAGGAAATAGAAGTGTCTCTATCATCCCTAGTCCTTTCTGTGTGCTCAAAAATGTTTAATAACAAGCAGAAGAGAAATTTCAAAATCAGAGTTCCTTTGGTAGAAGGTTTTGAAATTTGGACAGAGTCCATGTGGGGCAGAATCTCAAGCAGTTTCAGATTTGTTGTCAGAATTTTGGCCAGAATTACGTTCTGACCCCTAAATTACCATAACAGGGACCGTGCTAACATGTATTGAACATTTACTGTGTGTCAGAGACTTAGGGGTTTTAGATACTTACTTCACATGATCTTCACAGAAACCCAATGAAGTATTAATTTTAGAACACTGGCCCTGTTTTTCAGCTGCATTTACATCAAAAAAGTAATTTGACCAATACTATACAGCAGGATTTAATTTAATCTCTAGCCCTCCAACTCTAAAGGTGTTACCTGTATCTGGTAAAAAGTATCTAGAATTAGCTAACATCATTTTCCTCGGGGAGGTGAAAGAGGAGGTGTAACTCGACAGGCACTTCCTAAAACATTATTCCATTGAATCACCAGAAGCCCATCTTCTCTTTATCATACACTCAATAAATAAACTGGCTTTTTTTTTTTTATGAGACTGGAGTATGCTCTTTTACAACAGAAAAATGGGAAGATGATAAGTGTTTCCTTTATGCCAATGACAGAATTTTACTCTCATAAACCAGGAGCATCCCCCAGAGGCAGCTGATCTTGGTAGATAGCTACAGACCGATATGATAGCTCAACTTTAATTATGTCAGAAACTAAAATTATTGTCTTTGCTTAACTTTCTTCACAATTCAATTGGTCAATTCCAAATAACTCCATCAAGCAAGGGAACGCATTCTCTTTCTTGGGAATCTATTGTACAGCTAACTACTCCTGGCAGGCACACTGAGAATCAATGCTGCTCTAAATCAGACATTTTGGAGCAGCCCTGCTGCAGCTTTTCTGCTGCCAGTGTGGGGAACTATTCTCCCAGTGTGAAGCAGTTTTAAGCCAAAACCATTTCTGCTGCATTCTCTGGTGTGAGTGTAGAGTTTCAGTCAAATATTTATCCGAGAGCCCAAACCGATCTAAACTTTCTTCTAGAGAAGGACCCCAGGCTGTCTTGGAGTAGCCTGGCTATGCACTCTTGCAGGGGAACACCAGAACTGAGAAGCCACGTTTAGTCTTCTTGAGTTCTCTGGGTCAGTATTTTACTCACACAACCCAGACATTGTAAGAAAATGTAAATTTATTATTTTCTGTAAGTGATGCTAGTTTTTACTCCTAAGCCCCACCACAATGGATAGTAAAGACACTTAGTTTAAATTACCCGTTAATGGTAATTTAATCTTTTTTGTTAAAAATAGTTTAGATTTGGTACAATTTTTGTCAATTCAAAGTTCAACTCAGGACCAGCGCTGTTTCCCCTTTCTTCCAACTTCTTCCCAAGATGATTTCTGAGCTTTAGGGGAGGGACAGTGCAAGGTTCTCAGCCATGCAGCCGGGCAGATGGGGAGCCTCTGGTTTTGTACTGGCTGTGTGCTCTTCTTATCTGTGGTCTTTCTGTGCTGGCATCTACTGTTGAATTCCTCAGGCTGTTGTAACTCAGAGCTTAGTCCCTGCCTTGGGGACTTTGGTCATCACCTGTTGTTACCTGCACTTCCTGGATCTGATTCTTGGTAGGTTCCTGGAGCAGCCTGCAATGAAACCTTCAGACCCAGGACGACTTCTCTTGTGGGGCCCCTGACATATCCCCACCGAGAATCCCAGCTTTTTCGAGGCCCTACTTGGACTACAGAGAAACCACTAGGTCACTTCCACACTGTTCACAGACTGTTGGTGGAGGGCTACCCTTTGGGGTGCCTGGGTGGCGCAGTCGTTAAGCGTCTGCCTTCGATTCAGGGCGTGATCCTGGTACTTTGGGATCGAGCCCCACATCAGGCTCCTCTGTTAGGAGCCTGCTTCTTCCTCTCCGGCTCCCCCTGCTTGTGTTCCCTCTCTCGCTGGCTGTATCTCTCTCTGTCAAATAAATAAATAAAATCTTTAAAAAAAAAAAAAAAAAAAGAAGAAGTAGACTTTATCCCCCAACACTGTATGACAAAACTTACCAAAGTTCTCTCTACTTCTGTCGGGCAATAAAATTCTATGATATATTTGGCTAGGACTGGCTCTTAATATAGAAAGAGATGATTAAAAAATAGAAATCACTACTCTTTCCCTAAATCGTGGATTTCAAGACTATGTATTTCTATGACTCAAAAATTTTCTTTTGTATATCAAACTCTTCTGTTTTTCTTTGCGTTTCTGTTTCAAGTATCCTACACTTCCCAAAGGCAAATGGATGATCCTGGTTTAATAGAAGGCAAAGAAGTCAAAAGACAAAAAACATGTGAGGTGTTCACAGAAATATAACACTTGATAATCCAGACAATCTATCTAAACCGGTTTCCAAATTAAGCAAATTATATGGGCCAGTCTGCTCTGCCTAATGTAACAAAAGAAACTAAAGGACCAAAAATTATCTTCTATTTAGCTCCTGCCGAAAGCAGACTGAAAAGGAAACTCTTTATCAAAGTTGAGTGAAAGCTGGTGTCACCATGCCTCTAATCTTTTATCTATGTGTTAAGTTAAATCACCAGCCAGTTGAATCAAATTCAGTTTGACCTTTAGTGGGGTGTTTAAAAGGTGCCCTTGGCTTTTATCAATAAGAAAGTCATATAAAAACTTCTTCCAATTTTGCTTCAATTATTTTGTCTGTTATATTATGGAGTTTTCTATGTGAAAATGTAGAATCTAATAATAGGAAAACATCTGTATCTTTTGAGAAATTAGCCTACTTTTAGCCCACTTCCTCCTCATTCTCTTAATTAGCCTGTGTATCTCTTCCTATTTCCACTTTTATCCTGACTTGCAGGAAGCACGAAGACCAATGTGCGGCTCAGTCATTTCCATCTTTCTTTCGTGGGAAAACCTATTAATATTATTCCATGTTTGTCCTTTTTAGTCATTGCAAACTCCGGAGGTATAGGTAAGGTATAATTCACGTAGAACTAACCTCCATAAACTCATGAGTTAGGCATTATATGTTTTACAGAGAGATAAATGGAAGTTTATTAAGTTTCATATTTGCTAAGGTCCTGTAGCTGGTAATTGGTAAGGCTGGGTTTAAGAATCCAGCTTTCAGACTCTGTGTTAAGTGATTCTTCACCTCTACAAAGAATGTTTCCATTTTAAAACAAAGAAAAATCCCCATTTAATTAACCTAACCTTAGCTGTTCAATTTAAAATTAAATATATGATTGTGAGATTATTTTTTAATGCTTATATTAAATGTTTGAAAAGTCTTATTCTTTTTTCTTTATCTTTATTTCAAAATATCTTGCATGAGGTAAAGAAGTCTCAGCCAATGAATTAATGTTTAGCTTTCATAAACACCAGAACAAAGAGCTGGCCACTAGTATGTCAGACACTGATGTTCAGACGTTGCACAATTAAGATGCAGAATATTTATACATAACATTAACATAGGCAAATATTGATGACTTTTCTTGTGCTATCATAGAGCGGCTTCAATAAATCATGGTAAAAACAGCCTTGTGGAGAAACGCCTGCACTCCTACATAGTAGAAATGCGATCTTAACACTTGACAATTTAATATTCAGGATATAAAGAAGTAGATATTTTTCTAAAGACGGCTTGCCTTTCCCTAGAGGGGGAAAAATTCTTTGGGTTACATTTTGCTTTGCAGCCCACGCTAAAAAAGCACATCCTTTTTCAAGGTAATTCTACTTTTTCAAATGTGTATGTGGACAAAGGTTCCCTTTTGGTTCAAGCGACTACTGATTAAGGAAACAAAACAGAACAAAACAAAAGCCCAAACTACTATAAATGAATTTTTAACAAATTAGTACTGTCCCTATAGACAATATGAACCCTGATAGTAAAAAAGAAAGATGAATTAAGTAGCACTATCAGTGACTTTTCTCTACCTTGGGTCTTGCTGCAGGATTCTCTGTAATCTGAATTTTTTTACATTTATTTTGCTTCTTCTCTGAGATAATCTGGCTCTATTTGAGGTCAGACATAAAGCATAATTTATGATGCCTGACTACCTTAAGAAAGCTAGAAGCTTCCTACATTGTTCTTTTATGTATGATTGGTTTAAAGAAAAAGCTTTCTTATTAGAAAGGCTTTTCCCTCTGTTATTAACAGCATATCACTTTGACTTAATACTATTAGATTTCTAAAGTGACTCATTCTGATAAAAAGTGAAGGTACTCTGATTTTAAATTATCATAGAAATGTGAGTTTAAATATTAGTAATTACCCCAAATTTGCACATGACCTAGTAACCCATGTATTACATGACACAGAATGCATTGCTTTTTAGATCAAACAAAAAAGACAGTGTGTTATGCTTTGTGCTGCAAAATCCACTGACTCTCTCTCCCAGGGAAACGCAGCCTAAATCTGAACCTTTCTTTATGCAGTTTATGATGGTGATGAGGGCTGGATGGGGGAAAGCAACAGGTGATGATGCTGTTTAAAAACAGCCAGACATATCGCTATCATTATCTTGCATCAGGCTTCAGTCTTGTTCGTGAGTTACATGTAGTGCCCAACAGTTCCCATGAAGCTATTCAGACAGCTATGGACATTAAATACATAATCAAGACATGGAAGGGGGCGCCTGGGTGGCACAGCGGTTAAGCATCTGCCTTCGGCTCAGGGCGTGATCCCGGCGTTATGGGATCGAGCCCCACATCAGGCTCCTCTGCTGTGAGCCTGCTTCTTCCTCTCCCACTCCCTCTGCTTGTGTTCCCTCTCTCGCTGGCTGTCTCTATCTCTGTCGAATAAATAAATAAAATCTTTAAAAAAAAAAAAGACATAACAGAAGATACTTGATTGAATAGGTGAGGATACTTGATTGAATATAAGCTGAGGCTTATATTTAATATTTAAAAGTCCAAATTCGTCATCTCACCTTTGGACCCTTCTTTCTACTTTGTTTTGTTTGTTTGTTTGTTTAATTCCGCTACCCTTGCCTTTAAAAGGGGGTAGCCTTCTGGCTTCTTAAGTCTCCATCCCTATCAAATCAGGAAAAGAAATACTTTAATTCTCTTTAGTGTCATTCATGTCATTCATTCATGGGGTAACTCTCCCAGATATTTGCATTTGTATTCCTTTAAGGTTTATTTATGGAATGAAAAACCTAGTCTCCTGTTCAAGATGCCCCAAAGGGTGGTGGGCAGGAAGGAGAGAACCTTCTCTTTGCCACAAAAATTATGCTGGGGTTTAGACTGACTGGGAGGGAAGATCTGTTGAATCATGTGAAACTGGCTCAAAAGTATGTTCCAGGCACAGATACCATTCTTTGGAAGTTTACTCTTCCTAGCTTAATATGTATTTACTAGTTTAATAAACATTTATTGGGCTCATTTAACTCTTGAAGTATCAGGATGGGATAGAATAAGATTGAATATAGCAATTGACCAACACAAAATCACTCTCTGACTTCATGGAGTTTATATAAAATCTTACGCAGAAGAGAATAAATAATGACAAATATCATGAGTGATATGAAAGAGGAAGCAGGTGTTATGAGAGTGTATAGCAGGACTTGTAACTTCATTTTGAATAGTCATAAAAGTTATCCCAAAGAAGTAAGCTGAAACCAGATGATTCTCAGGTGTCATGGAACAGTGTCCCTAGCCCTTGGTGAAAGACTGTCCCTTGCTGGCTCAACTAATTCCTCCTTAATGCGGTGACTCTGCGAAGATAGTCCTTAGGACTGTTTATATTTTCCCTCCTTCTGGGCACAGGGGATGACTATACTTCTCCCTCAGAGTTAAGTGGGATAATGGGATTCTCTTACGCTAGTAGAATATGAGGGAACGTGGCATACATCAACTCCAGACAAAAGTTTTAATGGTTGGCAGATGCTTTGTCACATTCTTTCTTTCCCCAACCATGCTACAGTGGAGTGAGTCCTAGGTCATCCAAGGTTCTGGTGCGAGCACAATGACAATGTAGTATCAAGCCCCCAGGGAGCCTATGATTGACATGCAAGATGAATGAAAAATAAAATCTCTGATGCCTTACACCATCGAGATAATGGGGCTGTGGGTTACCACAGCATAATCTAGCCTATTCTGACTGATACATCTGCCCATATTTCAGTTCGTGCCATGTCAAGTCCTCTAGAACAACATTAGTATCCATTCAAAGGAACTTTAGGTCAGAAGATAAGATTTATGACTTTATACGGTATTACAACTGTGGTGTTGGTTTTGAGTATTGTTTTATTTATTAGCAATGCAATATAGCATCATAACTAAAAGCATAAACTCTGTGCTGGCCTGAGTTTGAATCCAGAGTCTCATATTTATTATCTGTGTGACCTTGGTAAAGTTATTTAACCTCTGCATTTCAGTTTTCTTGTGTTTAAAATGAATGTAACAATGAGGCTACCCCGTGTGTATGTTATAAGGATTAAATGAGAACCATGCCCAGCACATTGTAATCATGATATAAGGATTAGCTATTTGCATCATAACACTAAATTCTCTATGGAAAAATTCCACCTTCAAACTAAGAGGTGTAAAATGTAATTACTTTTGTTGCTTATCACGTTATATCTCAGAGGAAAAATTGGAATAATCTACTCTGAACTTCTTTCTTTGTTTAAATCAAGAACAGAAAAATGACAAAGAGGGAGCCTGTCATTTCATGCCAAGACCATTTGAGTACTTTCACATCCTGAATGTGACTCTGCTTCTTGGAAGATGTTTCAGAAGTAGGCGGATGATTAAGGCATCAGGCATTCTAACCAGGCCCAGCAACCTTCCAGACCCAGATGTGCTAGTAAAGTAAGAATTTCTGGGCAGGTCACCTAGATGCAGAGGCTAAGCCCTCAGCAGTGCCCTCATCAGCCTTGATGTGCATCACTGTCTTGCTTCAGGCCACAGAGCAGCATTGATGCAAACAGAGTGATTACTGGAGAACAGTCTGAGCAAGAGAAACCAAACTACCATAGAAGACCTAATGATCCCAGATGCCTGTAACACAAAAAGGCATTTTTGGTCCAAATCTGTAACTGAAATAATTGCTTTTAACAGATTTCTTTCAAGCAGTTTAGCCAACATATCTATATAGTGTATATAAATATCCCTTAGCCATTTATCATCTCTTTCCTGTGACATTTGCAATCTCATGTTTCACGCAACCAGCTATTATGTTAAACCTGGCCAATTTTGCATTTCGTCAGCTTTGTGAAGTGTCACAGCATTTGATGGAATGGCAAGATTGTAAATTGCAATCTGGTCTGTGGAAAAAATACTTAAAAAACATTAAATTAGTTTTTTTTTCTTAGCTGCCCCCCCCCCCCCCCCCCCGCCCCAGCCTCTTTTTCCCTTTCTCTCAGTACCATTCTCTATATAACAAGACTTAATGAGAGAAAGATCACAGTGGTTAAGATGCATTGTTTTGTATTTTTCCTACTCTCTAACTGGAAAAAAAGAAGTAACAGATTTACCCTACAAGCAGGGGAAGATGGGAAACAGGTTTTTGTTTTTGTTTTTGTTTTAATTCTACTGCATTATTTTAATGCCAAATATATCCTAAAAGGAGACAAGCATTATACTGTTTTTTGCTGAAATAGCCCATGTTTTTAAAATATACTGGGTGGCTCCTTTGCACTTTGGATTATTAACAAGAAGATCCATCTGCAGCTGTCAGCTCTCTGGATAGCAGTCAACAAACGCATGGCCATGAATTCTTCACATAATAAGTCAAAGCATTGCACACGGTGCCTTACATTCAAGTGTACTGACTTCAAACTGGGCAGATCCATATTTTATCTCTGCGCTGTTTTAGTATCTGTCATTGTGGAGAAATTTACCGTTAAGATTTAAGTCTCTGGGATCTGGTGCCTTTGGGAGTTTTCTGAAAGCTAGGTTCATAGTCATGTAACTGTGTAGTGACTTTTCAAGTTACTTCTGAGAGGCTAACAACATAAATTCCTTTAAATTTCAGCACCTGGCAATTCACATAATACTGTGGAATGGATACTGGATATGCTAAGTCATCAAAAAGAGAAATTTACCATTGTAGCAACAGTAAAAAGGTTTTTTCCTCCATGCTAGTGCCATTGAGACACCATCTCATTCAAATAAAAAATGAAGTGCAAATTCACCAGTACCTTCAGACCCTCTTAGATCAACAATCTCAGTCTACAATAGCTAAGGCACACACATGAAACTGATTAGTTTAGTTAAGTTCAGATAGAAGAAAATAAATGGGTAGTGTCAAATACTGAAAGTTTTTTTGACTATATTGAAAGTTCTCAAACTCTTTTGGTCTCAAGATCTCTTTAGTCTCTTAAAAATTATTGAGGACCTCAAAGAGCTTTGGTTTATGTGGGTATTGATGACCATATTAACCATTAAAACAAAAAATGTTTTAAAATTTTATCTATAAATTCATTTAAAAAGAATGAAAATAAGTCATTATAGTTTGCTATAAGCATCATATTTTCTTTTTTTTAATTTGATTTTATTATGTCATGTTAGTCACCATACAGTACATCGTTAGCTTTTGATGTAGTGTTCCATGATTCATTGTTTGCGTATAACACCCAGTGCTCCATGCAATATGTGCCCTCCTTAATACCCATCACCAGGTTAGCCCATCCCCCCACCTCCACCCCTCTGAAAACCTCAGTTTGTTTCCTGTAGTCCATAGTCTCTCATGGTTCATGAAAAATAATTATTTTCCAAAAGAAAAATATTCATGAAAATTTTGAGTGGCGTTGTTTTACCTTTTGCAAATCTCTTTACTGTCTGATCTCATAGAAGATTATTGATTTTTATATACGCTTCTGCATTCGCTCTGTTGCCATATCGTACATCAGGTGGTTTCTGGAAGACTACCGTACTATCAGAAGAGAACGAAAAAGAGGCAGATGAAGTCTTAGCATTATTATGAAAATATTTTGTGAACAGGGGTCCCTGGATCACACTTTGAGACCTCTGCTCTAGTCTCTCTACAGATTTCCAAAAAAAATGAGAATCCTTGGATAATTTTTGAACATCAGTATTATTTTTGATTAGTTATAAACCGAGACCTAAAAAAAAAAATACAGTAACACTGATCAAGTCCCTTGAAATATCTTATTTTGAGACGATCTTTCTATTTTAAAAATAATTTTGCATTCAAATTTCCACGGGTACCATCATCGAACTTCACCTATCTGAACCTCCTCTCAGTTTGCATTCTCTCTGGCTCATACCCTCCTTTCATCATTTTCAGAATGAAAGCAAGCTTAGTGTGTTTATAATTAGCAAAATAGCTCCACAAAGGAAAGACATGAATCTTCCTAGAGACTGATCCTTTGCATTAAATATATGTAAAATAAATAGGACCCAGACGTTTTCACTCCACTTACTGTTTTTTCCCCAATTTCCCCAGACTGACTTTTACTATTTAACATACTATACAAACTTCTCACTTTTCACCTCCCAAATCTCACCAATGTCTGTAACAGCTCCCACATATTCCACGTTTCCAACTGTTACCATAAAAGGAGGAGATTTGTCTGGGATTGGGGAGTGTACGAATGTCACTGAACGCAAAGAGAATCTCATAGGGCAGTGGAGTGACCATAGCCAAGGTTCTGACCCTCCGCTTTGCATGTGTAGAAACTTGATTCTCGGGGCGCCTGGATGGCTCAGTCATTAAGCGTCTGCCTTCGGCTCAGGGCATGATCCTGGCGTTATGGGATCGAGCCCCACATCAGGCTCCTCCACTGGAAGCCCGTTTCTTCCTCTCCCACTCCCCCTGCTTGTGTTCCCTCTCTCGCTGGCTGTCTCTATCTCTGTCAAATAAATAAATAAAATCTTTAAAAAAAAGAAAGAAAGAAACTTGATTCTTTGAGTGTAAGTAGAATTGACCAGACTCATTGGAATGCTTCATATTATTAGCCGTCTCAAAGAGATTGAACATAAACCAGAATGCCAATGCATCACATTTCACTGAGTAATATAACTTCCAAAGAGACTTCAATAATTGCATTAACTGGTTAGTACATTAGCTCACCTTAATACAATAACTATGAGAAGCGAACATATAATCAAAGCAAAGGAAATCAGTGGGATAGTCTGAATGGCTTTTTTATCAGGCTACTGTAACCTGATGTGTCTATCGTCATTCTAAAAAGATATTATATCTCAATATGTGATTAAGACCTAATTTTCCGGGAATAGTGCTTGAGACTTAGTCTCTCCCTCTTTAGATTCACTTCCCCTTTCATTCTGTGTGAAAGCATTTAGAGTTCCTTGTGTTTATCATGCTGTTTTATGCCTCTGTACCTTTACAGAATTTGTTAGACACTGACCGACCCCACATGATTTGGCCTTGCATAGGTTTTTTTTTTTTTTTTTCTTTTTGGTGGGTTTGGGTAATGGATAATGAACCCTGAGGTGAGAGAGACAGGAAATCTTTCTAAACAAAGGCTGAATACAGGATTTCTGTGGGAGGAAGTAGGAAGCTTGATTCCAAAGGAAACACTTCAGATCCCACTCACAAAAAGGATCACAAGTGTCTATAACATGTTTTAGCCAATCTTGAATACTGTTAATTCTCACATTCCTCCTGATAAATAAAAACCAATAAATTCTACAAGAAAACTGTATTTGCTATGCTAAGCCGTAGGGTCTGCAGTCTTGACCAAGTTCTGGGTAATAGAAGACTTTTAGTAGCCACCTCTGGAGTGCCAGATAAATCACTAACCACTTGCTGGAGTGGGGATTCTCATAGATCCCATTTGCCCCAGAATTGAAACTTAAACGAGCAATTAGTACTACCCTGTCTGTGTTCAAATATTTTGAAGTAAATTACAGATATGGCAACCCAATGCAAGTTTTACCGCCTCCTAAAGTCATTCTCTTATCCTTCATTCAGGCCCACTCTGTTCCAACCACCAAGTCTTGCAGGTCCCCTTCCTGGGAGAAAACTCAGCATGGACTTTTATTAGTACTCACCTCTATGTGTGGCAGTTCTTCCTTTTGTTAGTTCAGGTCTCTGTCTCTCTAATTAGGTTGTAGGTTGAGGCAATATTTTATTCCACTTTGTGTTGTACAGTGAATGGCATGTAGCAGGGGCTCAGAGAGTGTCGAATGCATGAATCAGTGAATGAATTGCTCTTGGCCTGCTCTTTTTGCCTCCTTGAATCTCTTCTTCCTCCTGTTGACACACTATTTCCTTAGATACATTAATACAATTGATTAGCTGACACTATTGTTTACTAAAATGTTTTCCTCTGCAGGGTATTAATGGGCATTAAGCAATAAAAGATTTTGGTAGTCAAAAATGTCCATGAAATGCTGAGTTACACAAAGCTTTACAAGACTCTTTACTGTAAGACTTAAAATTTAATATACTAATATGTATTTTAAATCTTCCAGACTTAAGCTAGGGTGAATTCTTAGGTAGACATAGATGAAAATAAAGAAAGTCATAATTTAGTATTTCATATAGACTAGAACTTCTTCCAAGAAATATTGTCTTACAAAGTTTGGAAAGAAAGGAAGAAAAAGGGAGAAAGAAAAGGAGGAAGGAAGGAAGAGAGGAGTTTCTATGACTAAGTGTGTAAAACATGTATTCTGCCGCCAACAACGCAAATGTGTTTTGACCATAAACTCTTCATTGTGAACCATGCTTAGGCAGCTTGTTCTTTAAATTCTGTAGTACCTTTAAGCCACTAACCTCTTAACATTTTCCAAATTCACCACCATCTTCTTGGGGCTTAGATTCCATTCTCATTTCAATAAGTGTTGACAATAAAATAATTTTCTAGACCTTCTGGCTCTGTTATCACACCCTGATTGTAAAACCCAATTCTAGATGGAATAATGTGCTTTAGATCATTTACCCACCCCCCCAAAACAGCTGAACAATGGGGCACAGGACAGAGGGATGTCACTCTAAGTCATGATCACCAATTAGTTGGACCTTCAACATTATCATTTCACTCTCCTTTTGCTTCAGTAACTATTTCAAACACGCACTTTGTTGCAAACCTTCAATCTTCCATATCTCTATTCATAACATTTATTAAAATTTGTATTTGTGCATTTGTTCTCATTATTTTTTTTAAAGGTTCTATTTATTTATTTGACAGAGAGAGAGACAGCGAGAGAGGGAACACAAGCAGGGGGAGTGGGAGAGGAAGAAGCAGGCTTCCTGCTGAGCAGGGAGCCCTGATGCCAGGCTCCATGCGGGGCTCCATCCCAGGACCCTGGGATCATGACCTGAGCCACGGTAAACATTGAGCCACCCAGGTGCCCCATCATTATTGTTTAATAGTTCTCTGCCTCCTTGACCAAAATATGAACTCCGTCAGGGTAGGGTCCATGTATGGTTTTCATTTTTCACTTAGCTTTGTTGAAATGCTGCAGAACAATTGCAAGCATTAACTTCTCTCTCTCGTGACTGGAAGTTGTCAGGGGTAGCTCTGTTGGTCTCAGTGGGAATCACTTATAGTCTCTGGCTGTCTGGTATTGGAGATCAAGACCAAGGATCAGTAAACTTTTTTCTTTTAGAGATCACAAAGTTTGCAAACCACATATGTTCTCTGTCACCTTTCTTTCTCTCTCCCTCCGTCCCTTCCTTCCTCCCTCCCTTCTTTCCCCCTTCCCACCCTCTCCCCCCTTCCTTTCTTCCTTCCTTCCTTTCTTTTTTCTTCTTTCTTTCTTCTTTCTTTCTTTCTTTCTTTCTTTCTTTCTTTCTTTCTTTCTCTCATCTTGTTTCTTTCATTTGTGTTGCTGTTGGTTTTGTTTTAGAACTCTTTAAAAATGCAAAAAACGTTCTTGTTCTGTAAGCCATACAAAAACAAGCCGCAGGCTAGATTCAACCCCCAGGCCATAGTTTGCCATCTCCTGATAATAGAGTATGTTTAACTGGGTACCTGTGCTTTAAACTATGTGTCTAGTTGAGCCTGAGTGCTATTGGTGGGGCTCTGGTCTACTTCACAGGTGCCTTCTGGGGCCCAGGGATGCTCTTCTCATGGCAATGTTAGAAGAAGAAGGGAGCAAGTAAAAACCCATGATGGCTCTTAAGGTCAAGGTACAGAACTGGCTCACTGAAACTTCAGCCTATGTTCTGTGAGTGAAGGCAAGTCAGCTGGGTGAGTCTGAAGTCTCAGTGTGGGGAGGTTCACTTTCCCTTTAGCAGACAGAAAAACACATAGTAAAGGCTGGGGATACAGGGAATGGTAAAGAATTGGGACCAATAATTCAATCTCCCACATCATTGTATATTGAGTATTTAAAATAATGACTGACATCTAGTAAGCCCTTAATAAATTTAACAAATGAAAGAATGAATTTTGCAAGAACTACAAAATTAACCATAGGCAAGATGCAGAATATGTACTCCATTCTAAGAGCCATACTAAACATTTTACATATATTATCTTTTCCAATTCTTAAAATTTTGGGGGCTATCTGATATTATTTCTACTCACTGATTCTTATAAGGTTAACTTTCCTGGAGTCAATTAATATTAAGTTAGATTTCTGTCACTTTCCAAAATCTGGATTCAGTTATTCTAACCCCCTGATATACTGAATTTGTCATTGTCAATACACATCAGTTCTATCACTTCTAGTTAGCCATCATGAAATCAATCTGTTGTAGCCTAGTACAAATGCAGGGTGGTCATCTAGTGGTGAAAGAGGAATTTATGTAGGCTATTCACTAAGGAAAAAGTCAACATAAGGTTGGGGGGGGTGAGATCTTTGTTCAGCTTTTGATTTCCAGTATTATTGCCAGAAATGTGGCAAAAAATGGGGAACTGCCAGGAGAGTCTTTATTAAAATAAACCCATAAATATTTAAGCACCTTAAAAGGACAAATAAGCATCCAGCACTCATTATTTGTGACCACAAGCTCTTAATCTGTTCTCTCTTCCATTTCCTAACATTTATGCAGTTTCTCATTTTGGCCTCACTCCCATCTGTGGCCTGGAATCCAGGCTCAATCCTGTCAATACTGCTCCCACTTACAGTCTAGAATCCCACACTCATATGATCATCCATGCTCATTCACTCATAGGATGTGAATACCACCCAGGATGACAAAAACTGTTGGAGAATTTCAATAAACCATGGCTGAGACCACCAGTAGAATTCACACTAACTACTCTTAAATTGGCCCTCATTGCTGCTTTTCATCTTACATTTCTCTTCTCATTGATTCCCTGTAACACTCTCTCCCTGCTGTTCCAAACTCTGTGTTCCTCAGCCCCTAATTCTACCCCAACAAATGCACTTGAGGAGCAGGGGGTGGCTTCACTCCTAATTTATTGAGATAGATGCCATTTGATGCCACCTCTCACAGATTTCTTTCTACCTAAAAACCAGAAGAAAGTTTCTACTTCTGGATTTATCTTCTCTTTGACTTGTTAAAAACTTTTCCTCTTCCTAATCGGAATCGAAAGCATTCTTTTTCTAGCTCCTTTCACCCTCTCCTCACATGTGTTTAATCTTATTGCCTCCTCTCCAGCTCTACTACTTTCATCAACTACCCATTTTTCTTACATTCCGTTGTCTCCTTTGGCTCCTTTCCTTTGCCTATAAACATGCACAGGGATTCTTAATCTAGAGCAAAATAATTCTCAACCTCATAATTTCCATATGCTACTGACTCAGAGTTCTTTCCCTGAAATAACGCACCTTTTAAAGACAGGTTAGCTAGTCCTTATTCATCCCCTCTTCTCCCACTCACTCTGACCTTGCAATCTGGTTTCTGGTTTCTGTCTCCATCAGTCTACTTGACCTGCTACTTCAAAAGTTATCAGTGATCACCCCGTTACCAAGTCCAGTGACATCTCCCTCATACTCCTACAATTCATTATTTCACCCTGTGTGTTCCCGGCTCTAGTCCTTTTCCTCTTTTGATACCTGCGACCCTGCACTATGCTGGTTCCTCTATTACCCGTCAGGACTATGCTCTATCTCTAACAGCTTCTTTTCTTCCCCCTGCCATGCAAATATTTCCCTCTCTTCTCTCTGTACACCTTCTCTCGGGAATGCATAGTGATTTTCAATACGGCATCATTTGCTAAGGACCTACTCTGTGCCAGCTACTACATACAATGATGAACCGAGTATTACCCCCAAATGAGTATTACCCCAAACCTGGAAGATTCATAGTCTGGCAGAAGTAACAGAACAGTAAACAATTACTAAATTTCACTTGTTAACTGTGGTAAAGGAATATATAACCCACAAATTATGAAGAAAGTACAGAGAAGCAATGACTTATCTGGAGTCTACAGGGATGAGTGGAGAAAGGGAGGAAGGGAGACTTTGAGGTGCAAAACGTCCAGGGAAAGTTTCCAAGGAGAAGATCAAGAAATGAGTCAAAGTTAATAATGTGGCTGTGTAGAACATTATAAATGTAACGGTGTTTCTCTGTCCTATTCCAGAGTCTTGAAAGTCAGTCAGTCAGTCCTTTCCCAAGTATACGCCAGACAGAGACATTTCCAGCTGAGGTATTTACCTAGTAAAGGTCTCCTCCTAATTTGCTCTTCTTGCCTGAACTTTCTGGCTCTCAGGATATGCATTTAGGCCTCCTTATTGTGACAGCTCACTCAGCTACCCTTTTCTGGACTGCCTCCTACCCTGCTGCAAGGCCACTGATTTGGGGGACTCCTACAGCTTGATGAGAATCATGATTTGTGCCAATCTAGAACTGCATTGACTGGGCAGGCCTGTCACCCACTCTTCCATCCTGCCCACCAGGATGAGATATATTGAAACCAGATTACTATCTGATTGCAGATAGGAGAGGTAACTCTTGCTCTCACAAAGATTAAATGATTGTTCTGCCTGTGAAAACAAAGGTAATCAAAGAAATCTAGAAAATAAAGATTTCATTTTTTTTAATGAGGTTTTCCCCAAATATAGAGACCAGAATAAGGGAAATAGAATAAGGAAGGCAAAAAAGTTAAACTTGTCACCTTCCATAAATGGAATGCTTAAGTTATTGTTTTGTTTTCAATTTTTTTGTTTTCAGATTTTGGAATTAAATAAATATTGATTTAATAAGATTTATTAACACAATAAATTAAGAACTAGTAATTTGTAAAAGACTATCTAATTTCCAAATCATTGCAAAGCAAATAAGAAATAAACTCTTTTTTAAGAAGAAGATAAGAGAAGAAAAATAGAACTAAAACATTATTTAAATGTGAAACAAGGATGAGTGTTAAAGATGGAGAAGTCAGCTCAAGTTTGTTTTATATTTTTTTTTCCTTAAAGATTTTACTCATTTATGTGACAGAGAGACAGCCAGCGAGAGAGGGAACACAGCAGGGGAGTGGGAGAGGAAGAAGCAGGCTCCCAGTGGAGGAGCCAGATGTGGGACTGGATCCCGGAACGCCGGGATCACGCCCTGAGCTGAAGGCAGACGCTTAAGGACTGCGCTACCCAGGCGCCCCCTGTTTTATATTTTGACAGTGAATATAAGCAATTTAAACTTTCTTATCAAGGAGTCTTTTGGCTTTAACACAATCTGTTTTTTTTACAAGAGATACAATTAATAAAAAATAATTAAAATGCTATTAACAACTGAAATCATATTTCAGTTAAACATGGATGAAAAAATAAGAGAGAAAGCAATAGTCATAGCAAAGAATTAAAGACTTAAGAATTGGGTATTTTTAATTGAAAAGATAAAATTTGGGGGCACTTCGGTGGCTCAGTCAGTTAGGCATCCAACTCTTGGTTTTGGCTCAGGTCATTATCTTCAGGTTGTGAGATCAAGCCCCGAGTCAGGCTCCGTGCTGGAGCCTGCTTAAGATTCTCTCTCTGCCTCTGCCTCCCTCTACTGCCTCCCACTCCTGCTCACGCATACACTCTCTCTCTAAAAAAAAATAAATAATAAATTTTTAAAAGATAAAATTTTGCGAAGTATAAATTACCAGATCAATACAAGAAGAAGTGGAATAAACAGTACTTTAATTAAAAATCCAGAAAATAGGGGCACCTGGGTGGCTCAGTCATTAAGCGTCTGCCTTCGGCTCAGGACGTGATCCCAGGGTCCTGGGATTGAGCCCCATATCAGGTTCCCTGTTCCACTGGAAGCCTGCTTCTTCCTCTCCCATTCCCTCTGCTTGTGTTCCCTCTCTCACTGGCTGTCTCTCTCTCTGTCAAATAAATAAATGAAATCTTAAAAAAAAAATCCAGAACATAACGTAAGAAATACTTCTCAGAAAATGTCAGGTCCCAGTTAATGTTACTGGTAAATTATTTCTTATTTTCAAAAAGAAGCTAATCCCAGTCTCTTTTACAAAGACAAAGGTTAAATACCCAAAATGACAAAAATGGCACACAAAGAAAGGGAAATTGCCCCCTTATGAGTAGTTGCACTAAAAATGTCTATAAAGCCCTACCAAATATAATCTAATTATATTGAAAGACTTCATAATTTATCGTGACCATATAAGGTTTATCCCAAGAATGTAAAATTAGATCAATATCAGGATATTTTATAATATGAACTTCAATTAGATAGTCTTGCCAATTAATTTTATAGAAGTATTTGATAAGATTTATACCCATTTATGCCAAAAGCTCTTTTTGAACTATGACTAGATTATCTGTTTAACCCTAGTCAGTGTCACACCATGGACATAAAGATGTGGAACAATCCATTCCATGTGTTGTCAGTGCTACGCAACCTTGTTTGCTGTGTTCTGGCCCCAACTTATGCCTTTCCTTCAGTATCGGACTTGGTGGAACTAAGAGCCAAATGACTGGGAAGTCTAAATTATTTCTTCCGTATTCCATGAGCAGAGACCTATTGATTCCCTATCTGACTTTCTCACTATTTACTTCCTTCTTCTGCCTTCTTGTTGAACTGTTTAAACTGACTCCTCATATCTTACCCCTTTTTCTAGGCTCTTGAAATGGTCTTCTTGCTTCTAGCCTTATCTCCATCTAATTATTTTAAATTCTTGACAAATTATACTTCTAAAATGCAAACTTGCTCCTGTTTTTCTTCCTCTTTTTAATCTTTTTATAGTTTCAAACCAAAAAAAAAATATGCAAGATTAATTTTAAGGCAGAACAATCCAGCACAATCCCCCTGTCAGAGCTGAAGCTGAGGCCTGGCTTTAAACACAAAGCAGTCAGCAGAATGCAATGTATTAAATGTATGGGTGATGTATAGCACGGTATGTGATATATAGAAGGTGTTGCACTAATGTTCAATTCTCCTTTTAGGTAAAATGCTCCACTCAAATCCTTGTGACAGTAAAACTAATTTTATCCAGAGTCAGGCTGGGTGGAAAAGCCACTTGTGTATTCCAATTTAGATTACAAAGGAGTAGAGGTTTATTTGCTCTGCCAACAGAGGCTTTTCCACTCATGTGCAGTTAAAGCTACAAAAGAGAGAGAGAACCAGAAGCAGTTCCTTCAGGCTGAATAGAAAATGGAAAAGCCCCATGCATTGCCATGAACGATCTTGGACATTGGGGGCAATTTCAAAAAGGAGAGAGAGGGAGAGGCCAAAAAGGCAAGTAGCAGATGTCAACAAAGATGGCTGGTAGTGTAGGCAGCTGTGGGGCAGCTGTGTTCTATCTACAGAGCCGATTGGAAGTGCTTCTGAGATTCTTCAGGTATCTGATGAGCATTTCATGGATGCTGATGCTGTATGAGGAGTTTTAACATTTTAGTGTTCTGCTTAAAGTTTTATTTAAAAACTTTCTGCTAAGACACAAAAATGGCTTGAAAGATACTGGTGAAAATGGAAAATCTATGGGCTTTAGCATCAGACAGATCTGGGTTTAATTCCACTTAAATTAAATTAGAAGTGCCATCTTGGCTACTTGACCTTTCTAAGTCGAATTACCTCATCTATAAAATTCAACACACCTCATGGGGTTATTGGAGTTACTAATTTTTTTTTTAAGAACACAAAATGCCTAGTAAATGGTGAAGAGTAGGTCAATGCTAGTTTTTACAACTTGTCTACCTGTCACCATCGTAAGGTATACTGAGTGACGAATTCATTCAGAATGTCTCTCACAGGCAGGAGGATCAGAGATTCTTCTGTGAACATCACCGCATCAGATACCTCAATATCGGTGTATAACAATCTGCCGTAGGTCTCTACCGGAGATACAAGACGTGAATGCCATCTGGAGTTGAACTGCAAAGTTCTTCTTCTGAAAAGAACGAAGGCAAACAACCTTTTTTGTAAGCTTGTTGTATAACACCAGACTCCCTAAATTTTCTCGAGGATGGCAGCATTGACTCTGCTGATCTCCATGACCCAGAGACCTCACAGTACTGAGAGTCTAAACCCCAACTCACAGAAAAGAATAAGAAAGCCAGTGTCACTTAGTAAGATCCTTGATCAAGCAGTAAAAATTATTAATTTATTGAATTTCAACCCCCGATGACACATCTTTTTAATGAGCTGTGTGACAACCTAGGCAGTATGCATAAAATACTTCTCCTGCATGTTGAATGAAGTATGATGGCTGTCTGAAAGGAAAAAACGTTTGTGTGATTGAGTTGCAAAGTGAACTAGCCACTTTTTTTAATAGAACATGATATTTACTTTGAAGAACAACTGACAGATAAAATACGGTTATACAAACTTAGATATCTGGTAGACATTTTTGTTGAGCATGAACAAAAGCACATGTCACTTCAAGGCAAAAACTTAAATTTGATGCCAAGGACAACATTTGAACTTTCAAGCAAAAAATTAGAATTTTTTGAAACTTGTATCAACAAGTTTGACAGTGAGCCTGACAATTTGCAAATATATAAAGATATTTTTGATGAGATTCTTGATAATATTAAAATATATGATTATATATAGATTTCTTAGATAAGATACCAAAAAAAATCCATAAAACAAAACCACACTGAGATACCACCTTACGCCAGTTAGAATGGCAAAAATAGACAAGGCAAGAAACAACAATTGTTGGAGAGGATGTGGAGAAAGGGGATCCCTCCTACATTGTTGGTGGGAATGCAAGTTGGTACAGCCACTCTGGAAAACAGTGTGGAGGTCCCTTAAAAAGTTAAAAATTGAACTACCCTATGACCCAGCCATTGCACTACTGGGTGTTTACCCCAAAGATACAGACGTAGTGAAGAGAAGGGCCATATGCACCCCAATGTTCATAGCAGCATTGTCCACAATAGCTAAATCAAGGAAGGAGCAGAGATGCCCTTCAACAGATGACTGGATTAAGACGTTGCGGTCCATATATACAATGGACNATATATACAATGGAATATTACTCAGCTATCAGAAAGAACGAATTCTCAACATTTGCTGCAACATGGACGGCACTGGAGGAGATAATGCTAAGTGAAATAAGTCAAGCAGAGAAAGACAATTATCATATGATTTCTCTCATCTATGGAACATAAGAACTAGGATGATCAGTAGGGGGAGAAAGGGATAAAGAAAAGGGGGGTAATCAGAAGTGGGAATGAAAACATGAGAGACTATGGACTATGAGAAACAAACTGAGGGCCTCAGAGGGGAGGGGGTTGGGGGAATGGGATAGACTGGTGACGGGTAGTAAGGAGGGCATGTATTGCATGGTGCACTGGGTGTTATACGCAGCTAATGAATCATCGAACTTTACCATCGGAAACCAGGGAGGTACTGTATGGTGACTAATATAATATAATAAAAAAACATTAAAAAAAAGAAAACTATGATAAATTGAGCTTTGTCAAAATTGAAACCTCTGCTCTTCTCTATACATGGGTAAGCAAATAAAAAGAGAAATGTTTTCAGATCATATGTTTAATGAAGGACTTACAGCCAGACTTTATCAAGAATTCTCAGCATTAAAGAATAAGAAAACAAATACCCAGTTTTAAAAAATCAGCAAAATATTTGATCAGATGCTTGATCAAAGAAGATATACATGTGGCAAATTAGCATATAAAAGATGTCCAAAGTTATTAATCGTTAGGGAAACACAAATTTAAAGTACAGTGAGCTAATTACATACTTATTAAAATGGCTAACGTACTTAAAATAAGGAAGAAAACCAACAATATCAAGTACCAGCAAGTATGCAAAATAAGTAGAATTCTCACACATTGCTGGTCAGAATGCAAACTGGCACAGCCACGTTGGGACACAATTTGGCAATTCCTAATAAAGTTCAATATATGGTTACCATATAACTCAGCAGTCCTACTTCTAGATATTTACTTAGGTGAAACGAAAACTTATGGTCACATAAAAATCTGTATGTCAATGTTTATAGCAACTTTATTCATAATCACCAAAAATCGGAAAAACCCAAATTTCCTTTACCTAATAAATGGATAAACTGTGATACTTCGATATAATGGAATATTGCCCAGCAAGCAATGAGACAAACTACTGATCCATGCAACAACATGAATGACTCTCAAATGTATTTTGCTGAGTGAAAGAAGCCACACTAAACAGGGTACAGTACAATCCCACTGATATGATTCCGTGTATAAGATATTCTGGAAAAGGCACAACTGCAGAGGCAGCACACATATCCTAGGGTAGCAAGAGAACTTGACTACAAAGGGGCACAGGGGAATTTGGGCAGGAGGTGATAGAACTCCTCTATCTACTGACTTGACCACTGCATGTACTTCTCAAAACTTACAAATGTATACACTAAAAAGGGTAGATTTTGCTGTATGTAAATTTTGCAATATAATCATAATAATAACAGTGATGGAACAACAAGTTAAAAAAAAAAAAAAGGAAAGGGGTCAGGTAGACGGAAGGTCCCCATCCCCAAGTCTCCCTTATTACCGCGAAAGCTGATACCAGAGGATGTAGTGTTCATCTGTGGACAAGTTGCTGAAGTCACAGGCTGTGGTCCACAAAAGTTGGCCTGCCTGGTGCCAGGGCACCAAGCCTAAGCTCACTTGACTGGCTGAGACAAGTCAGGACACGTGCTCTCTGCACGCAGACCCTAAAGAGGAGGCTCGTGCGGAAACTGGGCTGCAGGTGTCTTGGGCCTCTTCCAGGTCTCTAATGAGGCAACTCGGCGCCACCTCCACTGGAAGAGTAGGGGGAGGGAAAGAGGCTGGATTGCTTTAGGAAAAATCTCTCCTAGTAGAAAGCAGAAATGGGAAAGGAAACATCTCTGCTCATATGACAATAAACTTTTTTTTTTGCATTTTTATTTTTATTTTTTTAATGATTTTTTTTATTATATTATGCTAATCACCATACAGTACATCCCCGGATTCCGATGTAAAGTTCGATGCTTCATTAGTTGCGTACAACACCCAGTGCACCATGCAATACGTGCCCTCCTTACTACCCATCACCAGTCTATCCCATTCCCCCACCCCCTCCCCTCTGAAGTCTTCAGTTTGTTTCTCATAGTCCATAGTCTCTCATGTTTCATTCCCCCTTCTGATTACCCCCCTTTTCTTTATCCCTTTCTTCCGCTACCGATCATCCTAGTTCTTATGTTCCATAGATGAGAGAAATCATATGATAATTGTCTTTCTCTGCTTGACTTATTTCACTTAGCAGTATCTCCTCCAGTGCCGTCCATGTTGCAGCAAATGTTGAGAATTCGTTCTTTCTGATAGCTGAGTAATATTCCATTGTATATTCCATTGTATATATGGACCACAGCTTTTTTTTTATGAAAAATTTAAACATGTTGGAATCTAACAAAGCATAACTGGCTCAGCTTATAAAAAGAGCTTTTTTGCAGCAAGTGTCCAATCCTCCTAATAGAGCAATCTTCAGAAAACTCCTTTTCCTACAAGAAATCACTAAACGAGTATGCTCATTGCTTGTACATGGCCCAAGTAAATCTTTTAAGTTCCATTTCAATATCCACATGACTACGTTATCACTGAAATCTCAGTGATTTCTCCTAGGTACAAATTTTATAGTAGCCAGGGATCATGTCTGTTTAATTATCAATGAATGGTGCCTAACACAGTATCATGGAAAGATAATTCATTAAAAATTACTTCTATCAGGGTGCTGGCTGGCTCAGTCAGTAGAGCATTTGACTCTTGATCTCAGAGTCATGAGTTCAAGCCCCTGGTTGGGCATGGAACCCACTTAAAAAAAAAAAAGAAAAAAATTACTTATATCAAAATGATTGTTTATACTATTGCTGTAAGTATGAATTTCCTTTAATTTAATTTTCTACATCCTTTCCATCTCTCTGCTTCTTAAGAATTTGCTAAGAATCTTTGCTAAGATTCTCATAACTTAAAAGTGTCATTTATTTAAAAAATATTCATGGACAATTAGAACTTGGAAAAAAATTGACCATAAGAATTTAAAAATCTGAGACCTGTGTGAATAATTGTTATAATAATAGCTATGTATTATTTACTGAACAGATTTATGTTTTCTTTGTATTTACTATTTTTAAATTTTTGCCACCTTTTAAAATGATACATCAGGTTTTAAAGTGAACCTGGAGCACAGGTCAGCTCAATAAATGAAATTCACTTTCAATTATGTGTACTAATAGTTGGGTGAGCTATGGTAAGTTATTTGGGACTTTGGGCCCATATATCCTTCTCATGAAAGTGAGCCCAGAGATACTCAGAGGTGCTACCAATTTGGGATTGTAATAGAGCTCTTGATTCTATTACATGCATCACAGACTTTCTAGTGTACCCCCAGCTGAAAGCTCCTTTAAAATAAGCCTCGGGGACCATAGAGAGATTGATCATTTATCTGAAATAATGTTATTTCTGTGGTTTAGTCTGTTTGTGCAACCTCTGGAAAATATTTCCTATCTTGACTTATAATTAAAAAAAAAAAGTATTGTTCACAATTGGGAGAATCTACTTCAGTGACCTATTTTGGGTATTTTCTCATTATGGTAAATAATATATTACACTTCTTTAATGCTTTCTTATAATGATGCTATGTCCCTTATTCATCTGTATATAGAATAGATGTATCTTTCTTGTATATAATCATTTAAAAGCAAAAGGCAAAAGATAAACTTACGAATCAGAGAAATATATATTTATGTAGTTAAATATAGCATGCTAACTTTTATAAATCAATATGAAAGGAACAGAAATTGTCTGTGCAAAAATGCTTTAACAGAATATAGGTCGTCCTGCAGAATGTTTTCTTTTTGCTTGTTAAAGGAAAACAAACACTGAAGAAGTAGGGATTTTTCAGCATAAAGCCTCATTTTTCTGCTTCTGCTGCTGGAGAATTCAATAAGTGAATTTTCCAGATAACTCAGCTATAATTTCAATAATCTTCAAAACTACTTATTTAACCTCTTTCCCCATGAGCGATATTCTAATATTTATTAAATATTGTAAGATATTCCTTAGTAAAAAAAACTTCAAATACAGTTTAAGCTCTTCTTAATAATTTGGGGTCACTATTAATACTTCATTTCCTCCATTGTAAGACTTCTTCACATTAGGAAATCCCATTGCTTCAAAAAGAAGTCTTCCAGGAAAAGTAAAGTAATAGTAAGTAGACTCATTGACAAGATGTATACATGGTAGTTTCAAAACATGAAAACGTGGGGGGGGATTACATCTTCGAATGCTAGAACTGTGTATTAATTCTTAAAATGTTCCCCAAAATGCAGCAGAATGCTCCTGCTTTTGTTCCTCTCCCTGCTACTTGCCGGACGCTCAGTCATTAGTTCTCACCTGTGTTACTTCCGATGTAAACTCATGTCCATTCCCCTCTATTGTGCTGCTGCCCTGACCTGAGCTGTTGGCTGAGTTGGGAAACCCAGATGGCAAACAAATCAATAATTATGTGCTAAATTGTAGCAGTCAGTTTCTTCCCCGAGACCCTAAGGCTATACTTCAATGCTGACGTTTTGTGACAATTGCTTCTGTGCTCAGAGGTTTGGGGTCATATCCAGTGTCAGGACTATGTCCCAATGAACTAGAATTGCCAGGAAACTGTACTTTGGATGAATGGCATGTTAACTGCATTAGGAATTTTGAAATCCATTTTATATAGATGACTGAAGTCTGCACAGTCCTATGCTCTGGTTGCTTGAAAGAAATATATGAAATGTTGACACTATATATCTTCATTTCAGAACTGACTCTGTCAGGAGATACACTTAGATCTCAGGGACAGGACATGTGGGAAACAAGAATCTGGGAGTGGGAGGGATGCCATTTGCACCTTGCAAGGGGGCCTAGTGGCCCTGTGGCTCCTGGCACATGCCCCATGTCTGAGGCAAGCATTAGGGCGGTGTTCCCAGGGGGGTGGGAGAAAGTGAGAAGTGAAGTCAGAGGGGAGATCCAAGTCTTAGGTGACTCTCAAAGTCACAAGGAAAGCAAGCATTGGCATGGGGTCTTCATAAGAGCACTTCAGTCAATGGCTTCCCAGGAGGTTTAAGAAAGGAAGGAGCAACTTCCATCAGCCCACACAAAGTAGATAACGAAGCTGGCCAAGTCTTCAAGATACGGAGAAGCATGCTGGGGCTCCCCTGAGGTGGCTAGTTTCCAGCTGGTGATGGGGATGCCTGAAGAAAAACTGAAAAGGCACTAGCTGAATCAACAAGATAAGAGTAGAGAATGCAGTCACTAAAGGCTACATGGCGTTTGGATTTCTTGCTTCTATGAAAGAGGCACTAGGTGTATCAGCAACCAAGAGCCATCCCAGCCATCACCGATGGGGCAGGTGCAGGACTTTGCTTTTTGTTAGGGATCTGGTGAGTCTGAGCCTGAAGATCATGGACACTGGTGCCCACTTTCCTTGTAAGAAATTGGGAAACTCTAGAGAAGTCAAAAAATGACAAGCACATGATTGTTTCCAAAAGTCTGTGGTGTCACAAACTGGAATGTACCAAAATTGTAAGGAAAACCATGGATTCAGCCAAAGGTCATTTATAAGTCAGTTGTTTACAACTCTAGATTCTGCTGGTCTGGGGCAAGAAACTCCAAGGAAGGAGATCAGAAAGGTCCATGTGACAGAAAGGAAGAAAAAAGCTGATCAGACTGGGTGTGAGAGCTAGAGAAGAAAACTCTATAGAGGGTATGAAATTGAATGTGGAAAAGGCAGGAGGATGAAGGAGTGAAGAACTGTGAGAGGCAAGCCTACAAGTTGGTATGTTGTTTTGGGGATGTTTTTCACAGCCTCGCATCATTTCCATTCAGGCTTTACCTTTTCTTCTGCTGAAACTGGTTTATATGCTCCCTTCTCCTATCAGTACTTGTCACTGCCCATTGTGCATACAATTTTCTGCCTCTCGTCTGTTACAAAAGCAATTTGAAAGGGTTTTGTTGTTCTTGTTTTTGATACTGCTATCGCTGAAGATATTAATAAAAATAATAGAGAACCAGATAGGTAATAAATATTTTCTTCTTCTTTCTCTTCCTCCATCATTGTATATTCCACTGTTATTTCACATATTCTGTGAATAAGGAACTCTGCCAAGCTCTGTGGCTAAAAAAAGGACAGTGTTTGCAGTGTCCTCTTGGAGCGTACAGCCTAGGGATGAGACATGCACAGGATCACAATGAAAATGTGTAGTTGTTACAATATTAAGTATATTCCAACAACATCAAAAATCCAGAAGAAAGAGCACTGGTCAGGTCAGGGAATCAACCAGGTGTTAAGAGAAAAGGAAATTCATTGCTGAAAACTAAATCAAAACAAATAAACCAAAACCCCCACTAGCACCATCTCCAATACCAACAATGAAACAAGAGTGGGAGTGTGCCAAGTGTCATAGGTCCAGTTTGGTATAAATAGAGTTTGGGATAAGGACTCCATGTGTATTACTGAGGGAGTACCCTTCAAGAAAAACCTCTCACCGAGGGAATGAAGTGGGAGAGGGAAGGATAAAGAACTGAGCAGGGATGTGGTCTCAGGTAAAGACCTAACCACTTAAGGAATCACAGCTTAGAATTTTAGTAACCTTCCTAAGGTTACATAGTTAATAAAAAATAAAGCTAAGGTTAGGTCTTGATGAATAAAAAATCCATACACTTTTCACTATACCATCTTTTCTTCAGAGAATAGACCCAAAAAAGTCAAGACTTGATGCTAGCTCAACTTTAATGAGGATGAAGAAAGGCCACTCTAATGAAAATGTCCTTGACTCTAGAGTTTGAGCTAAATTTGGAGTCTGATAGAGGCTATATTCATTAGCCTCGAGGGCAAAACAAAACAAACAATAAAAAGGTACATAAGGTTTTGGCCAGTTTTCAAAATTTTAGATAATTGTTTTTATATGTTTATGTACTGATATGCATAATGTTTTCTCCACTGGTATCTGTTACATGCAAGAAAATGTTTCAGTGGAGATTTACGTTAATACATGGCTAGTGTCATTGGTGAAATGCAGGAATTGAGGGACCTCTTAACCCCGGAAATAATGCAAGTCACTCTTTAAACCATAATGAGTCATTTTGCATAATCTTTTGCATAATTATTTTGATTCCTAACACTTAACTGTGGAAAGGGCACAGACTGACTATGAGGAAAGCTAAAGTTTGCCTGAGCTATAAAGCTTTGGAAACCTCTACTTTAGAGAATTTTAAAGAGATCTAATTCACATTCTCTTTTACCCAGAGCTAAATTGCAGAGGCAATGAAAATATTTATTCACCAATACTTGGGCCCAAGCCATGTTAGCAATATGCTCACTTCGCAATTCGATTCTCATCCTGGAGTGCTTAAGTTTGTGCCTGGAGTTGTCACTTTGTAGCTATGTAAATTTAGGGGTGTTCTTCTGTTTTGGTTTTCTGCCTACCGGTAAAATGAAAGCAGAATATTCCATGAAAAGTACTTGGACAAGTGCTGGGCATGTGGTAAGAATTCAAAACTGCTAGGTAGCATAACTGCTTTGAACTTGAGGCTAGCTATTCCTCTACCAAAGTCCAAATGGAAGTCCTTCCAAAGATCTCTTCTTATGTTCTGTCAGCAGACCAATTTATCCTTCCCTCTGCTGACATCCTCCCACTACTGCCCATTCTCCACATCCTGGTGCCCTCTGGAACTTCACTTCCATTGTAAACAAGCTCTTCCAAACCCTTAGTTTCCCACCGGAACAATTCTTCCACCTCAACTTCTTAACTGAAATTCGTCTTTACTCTAATGGCAATGCTTTCTTGTTCAGCCATCCAAAGGAGATGATGAGGTTTTTTGTGCCTCACCTACTAAGAGGCCAAAGGTGAAGAAAGAATTAAGAGATCTTCAGCATGCTTCTTGTTCTTCATGAACTTACTCTTTGACCCTCTTGCCTAACAACTTTGTTTTCCACAGATTGATGTCATCTGGCTGTATCGCTCCACATGTATCCCAATTTTTAAGTTCTACTGATCTTTTCCCCAGTCTTACCAGTTAGTCTGAGAAGGAGAAAGTCGGGGAGGGAGCAGTGCAGGCAGAGGCAGAAGATGCCTTTACCTCAGTTCTCAAAGGGTGGAACTTCATAGCGTAAGGACCTCTAAGGAAGCAGAAAGAGGAAGAGGTACCTTCTTTTAAAGTGAGAAAATTGGCAGAAAAACAGAAAGAGATCAGTTCATGAAGAGTCTTCTAAGCTAAGAAATTTGAGCTTTATTCTAAAAGCTACAGGGAGCTACTCAAGGATTTTGAACATTGAGGGAAAATAAGATTTGAATCACTGTGACTTCATTGTGGAAGGTGTTCCAGAAACTATTGCTACACACGACTTGAGGCTGTATTTACTTAGACTGGTGATAAAGGGAGGATTTGAGAGATATTATGGAAGTAGATTAACTAGGACTTGGGAAATATTTAGGGTATTAGTGAGAGAAGAGCCTGAAGTAACCTCCAGGTTCATGTTTTGAGTAACTTGGTATTTACTGATGCTATTATATTTTGTCATAATTAGAGTTTCTAAGGCACAGGGTTATTATACAGATTAAATGAGTTAGTGCATTTAAAGTGACATACTATTCTTGGCATAAAATCTTTTATTTACAGAGATACAGACTATACAGAGGAGGTTAAGGTCAGTGTAAGGGAGGAGAGGGAAGGTGAGCACAGAAGATAAATTGTGTTTTGGACTTGTTGAGTCAGAAGTGGGCCTCCTGCAGTACATCCAGTCAGATAGACAGAACTCAACACAACAAAACACAACTGCCTGGAGCTTTGGCTTGAAGAGTCTTCAGTACAATGAACGTCATGAATTTAAATTATTAAATCAATTTAAACATAAATAGAGCAAATAGAGTGAAATGATGATTAAACCAAGAACAAAGCCCTGAGCAAATCAACATTTAGGAGGAGGCAAGAGAAGAGCCTAAGAAAGATGAAACACAGTAGACAGGAATTCAGACAGTCAAGGTATTAGGAGAAAAGAGTTTTTTAAAAGGTGTGTGCGTGGGGTAGAATGTCAGCCTTGTAAAATGCTGCTTTAGTCCTTTAGACTAAAGTTTCTTTAGAATAAGGACTAAAGTGTCAGAAAAAGGATGTTGATGTTCCTAGAGATATATCCATGGAGTAGTAAAACTTAATATTTGATACTGTCATCTCAAGGTCTACAGAAGAGAGGACAAAAGAAAATGAGACTAACAAATTCTGGTTGGGAGGGAAAGGAGAGATGACTATAGCTGGAGGGAAATGTGAGTTGTTTTGTTTTGCTTTGTTTTTTTAATTAGAAAGACTTCAGTATTTATTTGTGCCAAATCAAGAGAGAGGAGAGTGGGAGAGGCTGAAGATTGAGAGAAAAGAGCAGGGATTGCATTAGACCAGAAGAAAATCACCTCCTCACCTGTCACAGGAGGGCAGGTAAAAAGATAAGCACAGACAGTGTATAAATATGGTTGCTAAGAAAGAAAATTGAGATATTTTCTCCTGATGAGCTCAGTGAAGTGAGAGCGTTGTCTACTGAGAGAAAAGTGAAAAGCAGTTGTGTCGGAAGTTTGAAGGAATCTGAAAGCTTGGAATAAAAAAAGAATCAAAGAAGAGCCCTCTGGGTTTGCATAAGATTTTGGGGCCATCCTAAGGACTCAACTGAGATTAGAAATCATCAATATGTAGTGGCTTCTTTTCACAAGGCTGATTGTTATTCAGTATCAATACTTCTTATTACTGATGCCCATGATTATCATTCAGACTCCTTGCCTAGGTTCTGATTTGTGTGTTTTTCTACTTTATCTTGCCCTCTTACCTTTAACCCCAACCTCACATCCTGATCTCCTCTTTAACACTGCTTCAAATGGGGCGCCAGATCCTTTATCTGGCCATGTCCACAGACCCTGGCTGCCCCCTCCTGGTTGTACTGATGTTGCAAGACTTGACTTCTGAGTCACCTGATGGTCTGACAATTACAGAAAAACTCTTCGTTTGGTGTCAGGCCCCCAGCCCAGCCTCTATTGAGGATCTGAGAGAACAATCATTTTGTGAGCAAGTGATCACCAACCCTGGTTTGGTGAAACCCCAGTGTGCCTCCACTGAGAGGAAGTGAGAACAGAATTTATTGAAGACATAGAGAGAGTGCAGATATAGACAGAGCATCTAAGAGTCTTCCACCTGATGTCTGTATGACTTGGGTCTTGCTGACTTATTTAGGTACTACCTGAATATGGGAAGGAACACTGGTAAGATGGGGAGAAAGCATCAAATATTACGCCCTAGAGTTCCCAGGGCCCAAAGTGTATGTGAGGCAAATATCGCCATACTCGCTCTGAACTCGGTCCTGGAGTATGGATGAGATTGCTTGTTGAAGACTCTCAGGGTGGCGAGAAAGGCTTACACCATCAGAGGAGTCCCGTGTGAGAACTCTAGGTGATAGCTGCTAGTTGTGGCTGAGGGTCAGAGGGGACCGCCTATGCTTAGGACTAATGCTTAAGACTGAGCCCCCTCAGTAGCAGAGCGTATTGAGGTCACCTATCCCCAACAAGTCCATACACAATAAGCAGATCAACAAATTGGCCAACAGAGGGCACAGCAACTTTGTTATGGTCAATTATATAAAAAGTGGGTACTTCTTTCTCCGTCCTATCTGTATTAGTCAGCATTCTCCAGAGAAATAGAACCAATAGGATGTGTATATATAAAGAGATTCATTAGAATGAATTGGCTCACCTAAATATAGAGGCTAAGAAGTCCAGACCCACAAAAGCCACAGATGATATAGTCTCAGTCTGAGTTCAAAGGCCTGAGAAGCAGGAGAGATGATGATGTAAGTTTTAGTCCACGTCCAAATCCAAAGGCAGGAGAAGATTGATTTCTAGCTCAAGTACAGTTAGGCAGAGAAAGCTAATTCTCTCTTCCTCAGCCTTTTGGTTCCTATCAGGCCTTCAATAGATTGGATGGTGCCCACCCACATTGAGGAAGATAATCTGCTTTACTCAGTGTACTGATTCAAATGTTAATCTCATGCAGAAACCTCCTCACAGACACATCCAGAAATAATATTTAACCAAATACCTGGGCACCCTGTGGCCTAGTCATAGGGGTAAAAACTAAAACTAAAACTAACCATCATGCCATCCAAATTCCAGAAGTTTAAAAATGAACAGAATTAAAATGAAATAAAAATGAACAGGATCTTTCTTCATAATTAGATTAAAACTCTTTTGATAGCTGGCAAATGACTGAAAACCTATTTAATCAGATGAGGATATTAAGAGAGCCATGCAATATTTGAGACATACTTACGCGAAAATGTTATTGTTTATCTGCGATTTAAAATTAAATGAGCCTCCTCTATTTTATCTGGCAATCCTACTATCTGTCATCCTCTGTACCAGAATGAGTAATAATTGGAGTTATGAAATTAGATGGAAATGCTCATTTCATTCATTTAACAGCATTTACATGAAAAATAAATTGTACTCATATTATGTGTTGCAGTGAAAATGCATTGGGAATAGCAACCAATAATGCATGTTCTTAGTGTGTTAATATTTGAAAAGGTAGTTATAAGATTATTTAATTATCCACCTCAGAGCCACTGCCAGAATTCTGAGAGACTTTGGATATCCAGACTTCTAGTTCAGAGTGAAATAACAGAACCAAAATTCCTCTAACCCTGAACAAATGGTTTGCGCTCATAAAGCCATTGAGTTTTAGAGCTATAACGGATATTAGGGATCATCATTTGATTAAAACTACTCTTGGGCTTTTGGATGAAAAATTGCTGGTTTTAAAGAAGAGAAGTTATTCAGATGATCTTTCAGCTCTGCTGCCTGACATTCAATAAAGCAGAACATCTAAGTCTTACTATCAAACAGCTATAACCATGCTGTCAAGTACGACTTTTTAAACCTGTCAAATAGTCATTAGTTCTTCCTTCTTAAAACATCTAACTTTGAAGCTGTCTAACCTTTTCTGAGAAAATTCAAAGCGTTAAGTTCATTTTATGAAAAATTACCTAGATAGAGTCACTTCTTCCTTAAAAAGTATTTTTGAAAAACTACAATTGAAACCATTTTAATTATTGCCTTTCCAGGAAAAAGTAGTTGTGGACCTCATTGATTGAAATGCCTCATGTTTATTAGTTGTATCTCCATAATTAATTGAATGTTTAAAATTATAATTATCTACTTTCTCTTTCATAAGGAATCAAAAGCATAAAACTTTTTTGGTTTTATCATAGTCCTTTAAAACTGTCAACTCTACATCACTGCATAAATTAATAAATATCTAAACTACCAGTAGGCTTAAAACTCACGAAAAAAAAATGTGCTTTGTTGGCATCTTTTCTGTTCATAGTTGATATCCCCTTACTGAGATATATGGTGTTCATGCAGAAGAAAAGGGAATAATGGCACCACCATGTGAAAGCTCTTGATGTTTCTGCTTGAATGTGGCACGTATCACTTCCACTCACATTCCATTGTGCAAAGCAAGTCCAGAGCCAAACCAGATGTGAATGGGGTTGGAAGTATACTCCTTTCACAGAGAGGGACACCAAGGTGGACCCCGTAGGAATGAACCCAATAAAAAAGTCCAGTGGATATTTTGAATTTAAAAAAAAATACTATTTAACATAGGAAACTAAAGTCCAAAAGAGATAAGAGACTAAACCACATGACCAAGTTCACAAGTTGTTTATTAACAGAGTCATGATTGGAACATAACTTCCTTTCATTGATTTTCTGTTCATTTCTACTTTGCTCCCTCTTACGGATAGATGCACACAGGTCCTAAAGTTTTGTTTAGAGATCCCTCTCCCCCTTATCTCTTTGTTCAGGAAGAAAATAGAGCAGATATTTCTAGATTCACTTTAAGGGGATTAATATTCAAATTCATAGAAGAAATGAGTTATACAATCTGTTTTCTGTCTTTCAACCTAATATCCCACTGTAGTTCTTTCAAGAACCTAAAATTTCGATTCTTTTAAAGATTTCATTTATTTATTTATTTGAGAGAGAGAGAGTGAATGAGAGAATAGGAGCAAGGGGAAGGATAGAGGAGGAGGGAAAAGCGGACTCCCCGCTGAGCAGGGAGCCAGACATGGGGCTCCATCCTGGTACTCCAGGATCATGAACTGAGCCAAAGGCGGACGCTTAACTGACTGAGCCATCCGGGTGCCCTAAGAACCTAAAATTTCATCACAGAGCAGGCAAACAGCCTCTTCTGAACCGTTGGTCTCATTTTAGAAAATCTAATGATTACTTCCTCTCTTTGGTTTCTGCCAAATATCTATTAGATCCTAGAGGTTTCATCACACATTTTTAATCTTAATATAGATAATATCTAAAACTAATAACTTGAGTAAAAAGGTGATGAGGAGTAAGAAAAACCAGGGTAAATTAGGTAAAATAAACTGATGGATGAAAGATAAGAACTGGTTTTGAGACATGGAGAATCTTTACAGGAAAAAAATCCTCTGTTTTAGCCTGAAGCGAGTACGGATTTTAGTAAAACATGTTTAATTGGAGCAAGACATCATGGTTCCATTTAGTCCTTTCATCCCTGCAATAGATCCCATAAAAATCCCCTGCTGAAAGAAAGCACATGGTATTGCAGCTCAAAATAGTTAGAAATTACTTTTAATCTATGTGTGAAAGCAAAGACACAGCTATGGACCTTGTCCCCTGAGTACCCTTAGAACTGATCATCTATTAGGATGGTGGATACTTCTTGGGTGAGGGCTAGAAATAAGAAAAGATAGAGTAGTTGAAATGCCGTTTTTATGAAAGGTGCTCTTTGCTCTTCTTTGAATATCATTGAATGGCTGAGAAATGGTCCACAACGTGTCAAGTAGCTTTCTTTCGCAGCCAAAAGGGAGCCCAGCTGTGAATGGCAGAGAATATCTACCTCTCCTGTTCTTTCAGCCCTGCATGCCCAAGGTGATGATAAGTGACATCCTTGGGGTATGATGAAATAGAACACAATGCTCTGGAATACACAAGGTATGCTCTGTTTATGTCAGAGGCTCTGACAAAATCAAACCTGATCAGAGCATCAGATAGCCTGTTAAGGGATCTGGCAGCGTGACTTCTGGAACCTAGGCTGGTTAAGATTTCCAGGGCTCCCAGTGGATTTCATTATGTTGGGGAATATATGTGAAAGCAGAAGAATCGGACCACTGTGTGAGTAGGAACCATGTCATAGTGAGTCCAAAAGGGTGTTAATGGTCACTTCAGTAAAGCAAGCAGCAGTAATGTGACTGGATGCCATCACTGCAGTTCAGGGATTGTTTATAGGAGGATGTAATAAGTGACTGCTTTTGGGCACCCACAGGCAAAGTGAACATTAGGAGGTTAGCATCCAGCTAAATTCTAAATGCCATCCATATATGTAGCTTTTTCAAGTGGAAACAACTATTTTTCAAGGCAACCCATAAAAGCATCTGAAACCAATGGCATATTTATGTGCTCTTAAAAATAATATAAGAGCAGTCAACCTTATTGAACCTAAATTTTATTTTTACAAAGGAAATTTATTTTTTGAATCATGATTTATGTCATATTAAACATTTTATGTGACAGGAAGCTGCCCCAGAACCCTCCTAAAAATGTTTATTTTCAGGAACTCATGTTTATAATTCATTTCTTTTTGTATTCTCACTTTAATGTTTAGATGTTTAGCTCTTTAAAAGAAAATAATTTACTTTCAAATTATTTCAGTATTTGAGGAATCCATGGGTAGCCGCAAATAGAATCCAAAGGGTTAAATTTGTCTAGCATAAATTTAATATTTGGATTTTTCAAATTGCAGAATAGTTTAATTTACTCCCTTTATTTTAATATGTCACAGAAAAAAAATTCATGTAAGTTCCCTGTAGATAATAATTCAGTTTCACCTTTTTGGAAAACAAATATTTTCATGGGTAGAAGAATAAGAAGTAGTCTCTCAGTTTTGACCAGAAATATTTTTGTCAATAAATAACAGTGCCCTTCACTTAATATGCCTCCTCTATATTTTTCTTAAATGAAACTGTGAAGAAGAATGATCAGACTAAATAAAATCTCCCAAAGCTCCTGCTTCAGATGGTATTTTTTGAATCCCCATTGAGTTCCATTTTGAATGTGCCGGTCATTACCATATAGGCAGGGAGGATAATATGGTACTCAGTTTACATCAGAGGAAAGAGAAGAAATTTAAGTCACTCTGATCAATTCAAGCGCTATGCATAATGCCCTGTCAATAGACACACCACAAGGCAGCTCCAGTTGAATGCTAATCCTTCCATTTTTAAAAGGTTACGTGGCATGTTAGCTTCATGACTTCCATTAAAACCAATGGGAGTTATACCATTACCATGCTTTGGAAAGAATGCCCTCTAATACTATTGATTTTGATCTTTTGAACTCAAGCTCTGATGCCTGTGTCCATTGACAACTACCCTGCGTAGTTCTTACAGGATTCTGTGTTCCTGAAGTGCTGGATTAGTGAGTAAGCTTCTTTTTCAAATTAATCAGCTTGTCTATCTGAGACAAATGTTTTTATCTTAATACTCTTAGAAATGCCACATTTCAAGCTTATTTCCCTTAGTTAGAGTATACAGTTCAGAAGTGCCAACCATAGGTTTTGCAGAAGTAAATGGAAGGCCCAGCCCAGGAAGAGGGGAGCCATTGTGACTCGGTCAGATTTTTATCATAGAAAGTGCAGTGTGTCTGAAGAGTAGCTATTTGATTAGGAAATGTGGGTAGCCGGCAAGACAGAAAGCAGTGGTACCAGTTGGAAGGCTGCTAAAGATATCCAGGCTACTGACAATGGCAGTTTGGACTGGGGTGTGGGCAATAAAGATGTGGGAAAAATGAAGGAATTCCAGTGATGCTTACAATTGACATGAGCCAGGCAAAGCAAGTGATTGAAAAAGGATTATTAGTAGTCAAATAATGAGAATTAACAGGCTATGTAGCAAACTGGAGAGCCCAACCAGTGGGGACAACAGCAAATCGGGTCCAGACGTTTGCTCCCAAAGTAGAGGTTTAGAATTAGCACTGTCATCTTCTAATTACATACATACATACATATATATATATATNGGGGACAACAGCAAATCGGGTCCAGACGTTTGCTCCCAAAGTAGAGGTTTAGAATTAGCACTGTCATCTTCTAATTACATACATACATACATATATACACACACACACACACGCACACACACATTTGGATGTTAATGTGAATCTCTAACTTTTAGGTATTAGCACCATTGTACAAACATCATAGAACATATGCTCAGTCTGCCCACAGGCTGCCATTTGAGGTCTTCTACAAAGGTACAAGTGCTTGACTGGGACTCCATAAAGCTGAGTATACATCGGATAGATGAGGAATAAACAAATGACTGGAGTAAGCTGACTCTAAGGTTGTGTGTGGTCTCAGGTGTTTGTAATTCTAAAACTGAGCTTACATGAGTATGTGTTTCATACTAACTGCATTTGAGAAAAAAATTTATATTTGATAGTGTGGAGGCTAAATAGTCTCAAAGCTTTCTTTACATAAAAATTATGTCTGTATTTTATATTAGNCGCCTGGGTGGCACAGCGGTTAAGCGTCTGCCTTCGGCTCAGGGCGTGATCCCGGCATTCCGGGATCGAGCCCCACATCAGGCTCCTCTGCTATGAGCCTGCTTCTTCCTCTCCCACTCCCCCTACTTGTGTTCCCTCTCTCACTGGCTGTCTCTATCTCTGTCGAATAAATAAATAAAATCTTTAAAAAAAAAAAAAAAAAAATTATGTCTGTATTTTATATTAGACATCATTTTATTCTGGTTCATTTACGCAGTTTCCTATTTGTAACAGGTATAAATGATGATTACCTAACAGCTAATATCAAAATTCTCTTACAAATAACTTATTTCGATAGCATATCACAAGCCACTTTTAGATGAATTTTGAGGATTGACATAAGGCATAAAGTGCTCTGCATAAGAAAAGGAGAAAGGAAGACAGAATATGAAAAAGAGGGGGAAAAAGCTAAGGAAGAGGCTAAAAACTATGATGGTGAAGGATTTTTTAATTTTTTGCTTTTATTTTCTGCAAATTTTCTTTTGTTCTTTGTTCTTCTTTTAACTCCCTACTTTGGAAACTCGGACATTGTCAATCCCTATTTCTTTTTCTAAAATGTATATTTGAGGATGAAAATCTCCTAAATATTTCCTTGACTGGGTCACCCACATTCTGGTATGTAGAACTTGCACTGTTTACAAGTCCCATGAGACCAAGCCCCTTCGTGAACCTTCTATCTCTGCAACGTCCTTAGATATAATAATTGCTGCTAATGGTATTTGACCTAAAATCAACACACCTAAAAAGAATCAACTACGGTCATACCTCATTAAAAGATGTCATCTAATGACATCTAGTCATCTACTTATAAAAACACTGAACAATGGGCATAATAGAGTATAAAGATTAGATAGGTTCATGCTTTGCAACCAGAACTTATAAACCACTTATAATATGTCTACTTCATTTCACCTTTATAATTTAATCATCACAACAATGCTGTTTAGGAAATGTGATCCCCAGTTTACAGAAGAAAAGAGCAGTCACAAAGATTAAATGAATCCAGACCCACAAAGCCACATACTTTTATTCCAAAAGACCTAATAACTCCATGTATCTTGATATTTTCCCTCTTCTCTGCTACTGAAAATGATTCTGCACAGCTATGTGACATGTCTGCCTTCAAAGCAAAATTGTACTCTTATCGAAGTATGTACTCATACTACTACTGTCATTTGAAATAGTTTTGTTGATAGTAAATTTTGATACTAATTTTCTGCATCTCCACTTTCATTACATACATATTGGTTAACAATATTTCATTCTTCTCAGAGAAATAAATCAAGAATTATTCATTTCAACTGTCTCATGTAAATAGAATTAACAAACTATTTCAATTTAACTCATTTTGTGTCTGTTAAGTCAGCTTAATATTATTTAAGTAATAGAATATTTGATTAAATAAGCTGCATCAAAATTTACCATTCCTCATTGAGTTGTTCTACAAATTAGGGTTTTCATAGTATCAGTTCTTTCTTCCTTTCTATTATATTTACAAAGGATGACCATATAATTTTTTGCCCAAACTGGTACACTTCGAGTGAAAAGAAACAAGCAAATGGGACAACAGGGCTAGGCAGGCTGTCCTAGGAAAACTGAGATGTTTGGTCACCCTAGATTGAAGTCACATTAGACCAAATAAATATGACCATTTCCCATTACCTAAACTCAAAAAAAATCAATCCAAGATAGATTTCAGCAATGTTGGTTTCAGGAGATGAAGTGTGACAAAACTAACTTCATAAGGGCTTAGTTACCATCTCAAGACAGTCTCAGATCTTTGGGGTTTGCTGCCATCAGACGATGGCTATGCCACAATTGTAGGTCTGAGGTATAAAGAATGTAAAGGACACACTTTTTCTTTGAGGATCAAGATAATAGCTTTCTCTGCAAGGGCTAGACCAGAGCAGAGTAGCAAGCAGCATTTCTTGTAGTTCCCATAGCTGAAGACCACTGAATGATTGACAGACCCCACCCCAGACCTACTGAATTAGAAACTCCAAGACTCAAGAACATGAAATTGTAACTAAATCCTTAAGTGATTCATATTCACATTACATTCTGAGATGCACTGTTTACCAGGCATCTGGGTGGCTCAGTTGGTTGAGCATCTGACTCTTGGTTTTGACTCAGATCATGATCTCAGGGTCATGAGATGGAGCCCCTTACCAGGCTGAGAATCTCTGCGTGAGATTCTCTCCTTCTCCCCTCTCCCGGCTCATGCTCTCTCTCTCTCTCTCCCTCTTTCAAAACAAATAAATCTTTTTTTAAAAATTAAATACAAATATTAAAATAATGTGGTATAATCCCTAACTGCTACTACCTTCCTTCTTAGACCTTCCTCTGGCTCATTTGCTGTCTTAAAAATATCAAAACCCTCCACAATTTGCATTTTATTCATAAATTTGGGTTGAATTAAAGCATTTTCAGGCTTTCTAAGGATCTTTCTTTCCCAGAGTCTCTGTCCCTCTCTGTGCTCTTTTTGGTTTCTTTTTTCTTTCTCTGCCTTCCTCTTCTTCTCACGAGAAATAGATGGATCGTCACTAGATCCTTTTCTCCATTTCTGATAGTTTTGCCTCATTATCTTCACCAAAAAATACTAAATGTATTTTAATATTAATACTTAATAATTATAGTAAAAATATAAAAATGGAGAAGTGACAATACATCATTTTCCCCAACTAAAAGTTACTTCTCTAAGCATTTTATCTGAGTTGAGAAATGAAATCTACCCTCCCAGTTACTTTATTCATTTGCATGTCATGCTTTAGGAATCTGTTGGTTACAGATTTCAGAGCTCTAGACTCGATGGCCTTACCACCTGCCTTTGACTGTATTCCTTACAACAAAGTATCATAAGACTTGAGGGCAAGATCTCTGCCAATTCATCCTTGTATCCTGAACAGCTCCTAGCAGAATGTCTTGTGCAGGGAAGACACCCATTAATATTTGTCAAATGAATGAACAGAGAAATAGAAACACCTGGGCTTTCTTTTGTCACACAGGGTTCAAAAGTGAATCAAACACGTAAAGAGACCCTTTCACAGCATAAAAGAGAGTAATAACCCCTGTTCTGTGTAGCTTTGTAATAATATTTTAACAACTGAGTTCAATCTTTGTAGTTGTTAGGACTTTGAAAGTAAAAGAAAATGTTTACACAAACAAATAATTTGAAATATTAAGGGGACTTATGCACTGGTTGTTGTTACTTTTATTCCCTGAGTCTGTAAGAAAGTTAGTGGTGTAGTTAGAGAGCTTTGAAGGACGATTAATAAGCATTTACTGNGAGAGCTTTGAAGGTCATGATTAATAAGCATTTACTGAGCCCTTACTGTTTGCATGGTACTATTTAAAGATGGCATAGCTGAGTTAAAAGAAATAAGGTACATGACATATTCTTTTCCTCTCTAGCATGCAACCTTGATGGAAAGCAAGATTTGGAGCACTATTAGAGAACAATATAAGACTACGTACAACAAAGTGCTAAATTGAATATAATTAAGCACATTTTCCGNGAGCCCTTACTGTTTGCATGGTACTATTTAAAGATGGCATAGCTGAGTTAAAAGAAATAAGGTACATGACATGCAACCTTGATGGAAAGCAAGATTTGGAGCACGATTAGAGAACAATATAAGACTACGTACAACAAAGTGCTAAATTGAATATAATTAAGCACATTTTCCATTAATAATCCCAAACTACAAGAAGTCAGAGGGGGGGAAGAGATGTTGGCTCCCCATGTACTGAAACATGTCAAAATTAATTGAAGATGGAATACAAAGTATTTCAAGTTGTACTACGGGGAATTTCATAGGGGTGTTTCCCCAATAGATTTTTGAGCTCAAATTTTGCCTTATAAAAGGAGAAAAAGGGATTCTGTATCAGAATTTTTCCTTATACATTACTTTGAAGAACCCTCTATTTCATGAATTTAGGACAGGTTACCACAGCTACCTAAAAGAGGAAAAAAACTTTGTAATATACAACATGATGTCCTTTAAAATTATTTGTGTTTGCTGATAATGTTTGTACTGAGTCCCTTTAGTTTATAGATACTGCAGAACAGGGACAGTCTTTTCAGTGGGGTTGCTGTAGCAGGGAGGGCGAGGAGACCTGTGCCCTCAATGGTTTTGTTTCTGTGAGTTGTTCCTAATGTGCACATCTGTCCCTGAGATGAACTCTTCAGGGATACAAAAGCTTTTGAAACATAAGAGTTTGGACTTTAGGAAAGAATTTTTTAAAGTAAAGATCTCAAGTTAGGTCGGTGCTGTTTTTCATCATTTAGGTTTTATACATATTTAAAATTTCCATTTGGCCTCTATTTTAAGTCCTCCCAAAGTGACAGTACAGTTACTCAACCTCCAACAACTCTGTACTCATAAATATTCTATTTCTTGGAAATACCTTGATCTCAGAGCAAAGAAAAGCAGATAGCATCCTGGGGCTTGCTTTTCTCAGAAGACTTCTGCTTTTTCTTTTTCTTTTTTTATTTCTTTTTTTTTAAAATATACAACATGATGTCCTTTAAAATTATTTGTGTTTGCTGATAATGTTTGTACTGAGTCCCTTTAGTTTATAGATACTGCAGAACAGGGACAGTCTTTTCAGTGGGGTTGCTGTAGCAGGGAGGGCGAGGAGACCTGTGCCCTCAATGGTTTTGTTTCTGTGAGCTGTTCCTAATGTGCACATCTGTCCCTGAGATGAACTCTTCAGGGATACAAAAGCTTTTGAAACATAAGAGTTTTGACTTTAGGAAAGAATTTTTTAAAGTAAAGATCTCAAGTTAGGTCGGTGCTGTTTTTCATCATTTAGGTTTTATACATAGTTAAAATTTCCATTTGGCCTCTATTTTAAGTCCTCCCAAAGTGACAGTACAGTTACTCAACCTCCAACAACTCTGTACTCATAAATATTCTATTTCTTGGAAATACCTTGATCTCAGAGCAAAGAAAAGCAGATAGCATCCTGGGGCTTGCTTTTCTCAGAAGACTTCTGCTTTTTCTTTTTCTTTTTTTATTTCTTTTTTTTTTTAATTTCATTACAACTTCATTTTCTGTCCAAAGAAGAGTTGTTGTTGTTGTGTTTTTTTACAGGGCAAAGGAGCAGAAGTGAAAGGTTGAGTAAGTTCACAATCACACCTCTACTTGCTCTTTGCATTTAGTTAGTAATATCTCAGTGCTATAGTCTTCAACACTGGAGATTTTTAAAAATTCAGGTATCAAAGGAGTTTTGCAATGAAGGATTAAACAGCTTCATAAAATTTACCAACGTCTTCCTTAATTGTACATCCATTATAGATATCAAAATGGAAGAGAACTTTTCATCGAGGAAGAAAATTAAAATATCATACTTTCTAGCATTTTGTATAAATGATAAATGCATATTAATCGTAGAGATCATAATATATCCTTTTCAAAAAATAACTCTAGTAGTAAGATAAATGGAAAGACGAAAAGTGGAGAAGTAAAAGGAAAGAGAACTTATGATAGTTTTATCTTCATGAAGTCAGTCAGTAATAGTCATAGTAAATAGCAATAGTGAATCAGTGAACTTGTCATCTGTGACATTGTGTTCATATCACGAGGCCCATTCTTGCTTCTTCCAAAGACGGGGTTTAGAATCCATATTTTATAATTTTGAACTACGTTTCAAGAAAGGACCTAGTTAAATTGGTTAACAATCAAATAGGATAGCGATTGGCTCACATAAATGGGTAATTAACAATCATTTCCTATGCTACTAAGCAGATGGCACTGTCGGGTCATCCATCAACGTGAGTAAGGATGAACTGTCAGCAATGGGAAAAATGACATTATGGAGAGATGTTTGGAGTTTGTTGGATTTAAGTTGTTTCTGGAAGACACCAATGAAATAGGATAGAGAGAGGAATGAACTTGGAGTGCTGTAAAAACCTGCTGTCACTCATAATTTATAGGAGTTTTGGAATAATTCAAATGGATTCTGTAAAGACACTAGACCCTAGTGTTCATTTTAAATGATTATGATAAAGTATGATTTTAGTATATAACTATCTTCAAGTTACTACTGTCACACTGGATTGCAAAACTTAATCTTACTCTTTGTTACACACATATATACACTAATGTGTGTGTCCGTATATGAATAAATATGTGTATATGTTTATGTGTATATGTATGTATATGCATAGGTAGATTGATACGTCTTTCTTACAATCATAAGCTAAAAAGGGAACTGCTGTGATAAAATTTGTGTTTTCATTATCAAACAAATCATACTTTTTGGCTTTACCACAATCTCTTGTCAACGTCTGTTTTCTTCTACCCTTAGTCTGCAGGCTCTTTAAGGGTAGAGACGACATTTACTCATGTGAATTCCCCCCTGCCTTTAGCACTTAACAGGTTATTGGCACAAACCAGGCACTCAGTAAATGTTTTGTAAATTGAACCGAATTGTCTTCTTTATCTTCCCCTTCAAGAATATGGAGATGATAAATGGCAGTATATTTGGAGAGGAGGGAGGTCTAACCCTCAGAAGCAGCAGAGGCAATGGAGGAAGAGAATTCAAATATCTGCTGGAGCTAAGCAGGCAGTCCGGTGGTGAAGTCCCAGGATGGTGCTGAGTGTGGAGAGAATGTGCCCTCCCTAAAGGGATCTGTGGCCACTCTGTTCCAACTGATTTCCTAAGGAATCCTATATTGTCACATCTTCCAAGTTCTCCAAGGAAGCTAGGCATTCCAATATTTTATGGAAACATCTGAGTTTTAAATGTTGGCAAACAATTTGAGATATTTTTTAAAACACTGTGCCTGACAAACAAAATATTTCTGTGGCTCACATCCAGCCCTGGGGCTGACAGTTCTGACGTGACTTAGGGAAATGGAAAAGCTGACCGAGGGAGTCAAGGTGTCCATTAGGCAGCATTGCTTGCCACAGACAGGTGCCTACAGACTCCAATTCTTCACCCCACTGTCACCGGGCTACAGGGTGGTAGTGTTAATGACAGTCGAGTGAGGAAATACATATGTCTGTGAAGATTTGTCAGTCTGTGGTGTATTCTCTTAATGGCTGAAAATCAGCTGTCTCTTATTATGTTGTGGTTTGGTGAAACTCTGGGTTTGGGAGTGTTTGTGGCTTAAGAGCTTGGAAACCTCAATGTAAGTGAACATAGGAATTGTTCAGGGAGAAGATATACGTGTGAGGCAGGAAACCAGAAAGCCACCTCTAATTTCAGTTGTTGTCTGGAATGCAAACAATGCTCCTAGTTACCTGACCAATATTTCCCCTCAGTTGAAATGATCCGATGAAGGAAATAAATACTCCTTCTTGTAGCTGCAAGAGACGGCAAAAATCCTCTTATTATCTTATTTGGAAAGTAAAAAAATTCTAAAAAAAGAAAAAGAAAAGAAAGACGGCCAAAATAATCATTACAAAGCTTGAGGCTAACATCAGTTTTAGTTTATTTTTCATCATTGGCCATAGAACGGTGTTATAGGATGTTTTGAAAGATTCTGAGATGAAGAGAAATCATAGAATCTCCAAATGTTAAGAATTGTTTAATCAAATATTTCTAAAACTCATTCAGTTGTTGGCCCCCTAGAAGTTGTGATGTATGAGAAATTTAAAAGGACATCTTGAACATTTGGCATAGGGGGGAGAGGAGGATGAGTGAGGATGATGGTGAGTCCCCAGTCTGTCCATACATGTCTCCCACCCCCCCTCCTATGCCCTCACCAGTGTGCACCTGGCCTCTCACAGCCCCGCACCTGTCACTTTTCCATGGACGTGCCCCACCCCTTTTGAACTCAAAGACTTCGCATCCATGTGTCTGAGACTGTTTACCTGAAAAAAAGAGAGGGAGAAGAAAAAAGAATGGAGTACTTGTTGAGGGCTTAAACTCTGGGGCTAGAATACCTGGGTTTTTTCTCTATCTCTATCCCTTAGTACCTGTGACCTTGTGCCTCAGTTTCCTATCTTTACAATAGAGACAATAGTATTACCTACCATACAGAGTAAGTTTGAAGTTTAAATTAATTGGTAGATATGAGCACCTGGGTGGCTCAGTTGGTTAAGCGACTGCCTTCAGCTCAGGTCATGATGCTGGAGTCCTAGGATTGAGTCCTACCTCTGACTTCCTGCTGAGCTTCTCCCTCCTCCTCTGACCCACCCTCTCTCATGCTCTCTCTCTCATTCTCTCTCAAATAAATAAATAAAATCTTTAAAAAAATTAATTGGTAGATAAAAGTACATGGAAGATTTCTAGCCATGTAGCAAACCCAGTGTAGTGCGAAGTTTAATGATTTAGCTCACATCCCCTTCTTATTTTACTATTTCTCACACCCACTTCCCTGTGAAGCTGGCTTTGCCTAGCTATCTTTTCCTTTCCCTGGGCCCTATGAGGTTCATAGCACTGTCGAGTACTTGCTCCCTAAGACAAATCACTGTATTTGACCTTTCACTCACAAATGCTTGGAACAGAGGCACCTGGGTGGCTCAGTCAGTTGAGCATCCAACTCTTGATTTCGGCTCAGCTTATGATCCCAGAGTCATGGTCTCAGGATCCTGGGATCAAGTCCTGACTCAGGCTACACATCAGTGGGGGGTCTGCTTGGAATTCTCTTTCTCCCTCTGCCTCTCCCCCCACTTGTGCACAGGCTCTCTCTCTCTCTCTCTCTCTGACATAAATAAATCTTTAAAAAAATGCTTAGGACAGTGTATTATAATATGTACTTACTTATCCTTCTGAATTGTGGGCTTACTCAGGGCACAAAGTTTATAATCTTTTGTTGTATTATCCAGAACTTATTCCAACGTCTGACACATTACAGACAAAATATGTCACTTTGATGAACGAATGAGAAAGTATGTGCATGAAGTTTGATTCTCACACCACTTCATGTCTTGCATTTAGATTAAATATGCATCGGAATGAATACTGTGTTTTTGTGGTTTCGACTTGATATTTGTCATAGCATAAGGTGCTCTAGTAACTTTTCCAGAGTGAAATTATCTGTACTCAGTACAATGTTGGCTGTTACCATTTCACTCACTTCCATTAACTCTGACTCTTCAATTTTAAATGCAATATTATCACACACTTAGCTATAAGCTCATAATATTGCTGTCTTTGACACAAGTTTTCTGCACTACAAAAGTGTCATTAGGGCCTATCTCCAAAACACAACCTTGCTTTCTCTAGATTCACATTGTAAGAAGAAGGAGATAGCAACTTTACTTACTTCTCTTCCATGAGTTCAATACAATTGACCACACCGTAGGTGAAATAAAAAATGAAAAAAATTCTAAGTGACACTTCTCCTGATGCAGTATATTTTATGAGGGTTTTTTTTTCATGCAAGGTTACTTAACTATCAATAGAATATTTATAAATCAGAAAAGCTGACTCAGAACAAGTTCTGTTGTAAGCTTTTGCATCATTATTATCTTATTTTAATAAGTATGCATTTAAAGGATAGAATTTTCTTATCATTATTGAAATCCTGACTTCAATCTAAAAAACACTTAATTGTATTAAACCAAAGGCCATGTAGAAAAATTTAGAAAACATTATTTTATGCCAGAGGTTTGACCAAGTGTCCTTAACTCTATTTTTTAAACTAGAACTAACTCATTTGAATATTATCCAAATTCTCCTTTTTAAAATATTTCATTAAGTTGTTATTATTATTAGTTTGGTCATCTTCTTTAGGGCATCAGAATGAAAGAGCTGGAAATCTGAACTAAGTCATTAGTTAAAGGAATGGGAATCATTTACCTTGGAGAAGAAAGAGATAAGAAAATGAGTAGTATTAAAAACAAGTAGGTGAACATCGTGTTTTATAGACAGGATAGGTAGAACAGAAAGAATAGTGTGTATGTGTGTGTAACCAGAGATATATAGACATCTATACTGAAAGAAATTTGGTCTCCCTTGTGCTGGCTGTTTATAATATAATGAACTTGTCTAAGATTGCTTAGGTGTGACTGACTCCCTTGAGGCATACAAATGGGCTAAACTGGACCAGCCGTTCTATCCTGAGGTCTCCGTAATGTGACAAAGACTCAAGGGTGGGAGGGAATCTTGAGTGTTTCACTGCCAGTATAATTTAGAAAAAAATCATTTCTTTTATCAACTTTAAATTCTACAGTATGTATGGCCATCAACTGAATTTCAATCTTTCTTACAGCTAGAGAAACAAATAGTGGGTATTTCCACTGTTTTGTTTTCATTTCTTCTTCTTAGAACTACCATTCATTCTGAAAGTTCGTAAGAAGATTGCCATTTATATCTCAAATAAATATTCACCTTCTTCCCATAATGTATATGCATTCCAGTTTGATTATATAATTTGTGCTGAGATTTCATTTGAATCACTCCATCTCTTTGGAATAGATAAAGGTCTTATTTACAGAAACACAGTTTTTGTGTGAAAACTGCTAGGAAAAAAAGAATGCAGAATCAGGTAATACAGGTTGCTTTGCATTAATTAAAGGAGAAATTCTTCCCTTCCTTATTATTTGTGGTACAGCAGCAATTTATTTTAAATAAATTAAATTCACATAACTTAACAGAAATATTGACTAGCTTGAACTTACTTCTTTTATGTTCTTACTCTATGGTAAAATAGTCAAAGGATGAAGTTACCAGCCTGTAGCATACAGGGTAAATCTCTGTGGAAATCTAATTCTTAAAGCCTTATGCCCCAAAGGCAGCAGAGAATAGGGGTGGCTGAAGTCAGTGGACCCCGACTTTTGTTTCGACTATGTACAACTTACATATTGTATGGCTTAAAAATCTCTGGGGCAGAACCTTCCTCTCCTATAAAAGAAGCTATTAAGTCAGATGATCTCTAAGGTCACTTTTAAGCTTTATGAATATATGGATTCAAAGGGAAAAAAAAGTCCAAGAAAGATATAATCACAATACCCAAAAGTAAGTAGACATCTTAGAGTATAACTTCAAATCTTTTCCAACTATGTATCTCTGATGATGATTACTGATGTGGTTATTATGTATTATTTGCATGGGAGAGTCTAAAAGAACATCTGAATTTGGAAAGAACCAACTACAAAAGTAAGGGAAATAAGATAACCTTTTGGGAATTACCCTATCAAACTGACATGTTCAAGAGCCAAGAAATACAAAGTCAGCTAAAAGAGAGCAGGTAGCCCTCATGCCAGCAGGACTGGAATGTAACTTTTTGAATGTTTCAATATCTCCAAAGCATGCATGTGCAGAAGGGGAAATAATTGGAAGAATAGAAAAGGGAGCGTGAGTGCACAGATGGTGGCAGGGCCCACGCAAGCACAGTGCAGTGGGAAGTAAGGCTGAGCACTTTAAGTATTTCCATGTCAATAACAAGACCATTGTGAGATGGTGAGATGAATACATCAGGTTATCTTATCCTGATGCTATTAGAACCTCCATTCATCTAACTCCCTTATTCTGACTTTCTGCCCACCAAGCTACCTTCTATTATATTTTATGAATGTCTGCCTCTTGGAAGAAAGGGCACTGAGGATCTACACTTTGAATATTGCCTGTCTCTATCACAGTGATTTCTTGTGGAAAATTAAAATGGGCTTCTGATTATGATTTGGCTCCCTGTGTGCTTTACCACAGAGAGGATATGCTGCCAGTGTGACTGTTCTAGTCTATATAAGTATTTTTTCCCATTGTAAATTAATAAATAAGTAACCCAATTTTGTTTGAGATTTAGTTAACATGAATCAACACTCAGGGCACGAAAGCCATGGATACCAAGGGATGTCTGGTCATTCAAAACAGAGGGCCAGGTTTTTGGATGAGGCAGTTAATGAAGTCATTACCCAGTGAATTTTTACCTAGATCCAGCTGGCTTTTCTATGCAGAACATTCCATTCATCAACCTATTTCTAAAGGTAGAGAGAAATTTTACCAAGAGTATCTAAATAATCATTTTATATGGGTCAGTGCGCAGTTACTTTTGGAGTAAGAGAAGGCCTAAATATGATGGTACCTTGAGTATCTTTCAAGCTATGCTGACCCAACGTATATAAGAACTTCAAGCAGAATTACCAAAAAGTAAATATTTAATTTATTTTTTAAATCCCCACGAGAATGTAAGATCCAGAAAGACAAAAACTTCTTTTTGTTTTTCATTCTTTGTCCAGTATCTAGTACAGTGCCTGAAACATGGAAGATACCATTAAATACTTGTGGAATAAATAAACAGGACTTGTTCACATTTGCTGCCACTTCAATTTTTCAACTTCATTGCTATGCTGATTTTAAGCAAGTAATTTCAATTACATTGTTTTTGATATAGTCCATCATGAAAAATTTATTTACCTTTGCTTTTTAGCAGCTTGTCTATGAAGTGCCTACATAAGGTTTTCTTCATTTTCATCCTGCTTGAATTTGTAGATCTTTCCCCAGATTTGGGAAATTTTCAGCCATAGTTTCTTCAAATATTTTTTCTGACCCAATTTCATTTTCCTCTCCTTTTGGGTTGCGATTGAATGGATATTAGAACTTTAAAAAAATTGTATTTGGGTATAGTTGACACACAGGGTTACATTTGTTTCAGGCGTAGGACATAGTGATTCAGCATTCTCTATCTATCATTCTGTGTGACTACAAATGTAGCTACCATCTGTTACCATACAGTGCTATTATAACACCATTGACTAAATTCCCTATGCTGTGCCTTTTATTCCTTTGACTTACCATTCCACAACTGGTAGCCCGTGTCTCCCACTCCCCTTTACCCATTTGCCCATCATACCACTCCCCTACCCTCTAGCAACCATTAGTTTGTTCTCTGTATTTACAGGCCTGGTTCTGCTTTTTTGTTTGTTTGTTTATTCATTTGTTTTGTTCTTTAGATTTCACGTATGAGTGAAATCATATGGTATTTGTCTTTCTCTATCTGATCTTTTCACTTAACATGATACCCTCTAGGTCCATCCATGTTGTCATAAATGGCAAGGTTTCATCATTTTATGGCTGGGTAATATTCCATCACATAGATCTCACGTATCTTCTTTTGGCTATTAAAACTTTTGGTACTGTAACACAAATTCCTAAGGTTCTGGTCATTTTTTTCTATTCTTAGTCCTTCTGTTCTTCAGATTACATACTTTTTGTTGCTCTCTCTTCATTTTTACTCATTTTTCTGTCATCTTAATCTGCTATTAAGCCTGTCCAGTGGGTATTGTTTTTCAGATACTTGTATTGTAGTTACAGAATTCTCATTTGGTTCTTTTTTAAAAAAAATAGTTTTACTTCTCTGCTGGTATTTCCTATCTTTTCATTTGCTGTGAGGATATTTTTGTTCTCATCATCCAGTGTTATATCAGCTGCTTTAAAACCTGTCTGCTCGTTCCAAAATCTGATTCACTGCAAGGCTGTTTTCAGTTGATTGTTTTTCTTTTCCAAATGAGTTATTTTTTCTGGAATCTTTATATGTGGGCTCTACCCTGAATGTTGTCATGTTTATATTGTGGAGACTTACGATCTGTTATCATACTCTTAAGATAACAGAATCTACTCTGAAGATTTGACTCTCATTTATTTATTAGTTTTAGTAGGCAGTTAAATTCACTGGATTCAAATGCAAGTCAAATTCTGTCTCTTGAGCAGGAGCTGAAATCTCTATTTAGTTCTTTTTAGTTCTTTTCTTCATTCTACTACTTGGAGTCAGCTCTTGGGTTAGGACACAGCTAGAGATCTGGGCAGATTCATACACAGAATTTGGGGATAGTCTTCTCTGGCTATCTCCTTTTTGTGGTCTCCCTGTACTTCCCAGCATCTATAGTTGCCTTCAACCCTGTTCTCTTATTCTTCTGACCAGAAATTCAGTGGATTTTTATTCTGATTTTTTTTTTAAAGATTTTATTTATTTATTCGACAGAGATAGAGACAGCCAGCGANACTTCTACCTGCCTTTCTTCACTTTCCAATGCCTTCAGACTTTTTGTATTTTGCCCAAACTTTGTGGTTGTTATTTGCAGGAGTGTTGGTCTAGCATAGCTTACTAGACCATACCAGAATTAATGAATTCCCAAATATCCCACAAGGAACAGTTTAGATAACATATCCACACTGAATCCTTCTCCCATCTTCTTTTCATGTAAACCTCTTCAGCATAATTTTATATTTTTATGTAACTGTCAGGTTCTAGGTCATATCATAGTACTTCATAAGCATATGTTAGCTGCCTTATTTGCTGAATTATTAACTCCTTTAGTGAAAGGATTCACTCATGGCTGAAATGGTCACTAGATAAATGAACAAATAGGATACACACAGCTTATAAAAATTGTGAGTGGGATTATAAATTCCAAAACCTTAGTGGGGTCCCACAAATAGTAACTATGTAATCCTCTATGATTTGACTCCCATGTATGAGAAGAATTGTGTTGAGGAGACATATTAGTAAATATAGGCCTAATAGAAGATTAAATTTTCTTTGTATTCGTGACTATTTGTGGATATTTCAAATTCCCAGCTGAACCCCAACATTCAAATGGGAGAATTCTAAGGAATACCTGGGCTTACGAAACAGTCTACTTAAAGACAAATTTGGAGTTGAGAAGGAAGAAATTTGTTTCTTGTAGTTGGACAAATGAATGCAAAAGCAAATATTTTATTCAAAATAAGAAATATAATGAGTAAAGGAGCACAATTTCTGCACAAGTTTATATCAGCAATAACACGTGTTTGAAATTCATTCATTCTTCAGTAATTTTCATAGGATGACTCTAGTAGTAAAGTCATTAATACCTTATTTTGGATTGTTTCAATGAAGAACAAATTCTCCCTTTTGCATTTCCCTACAAATTCCTTTCCTATATTTACGGTTAGATACTTAGAAGTTACTGTCCGTATGTTTCACTTTATAAGTTTGTTCCCCTTGGGTGCCTGAGTGGCTCAGTCAGTTAAGCATCTGACTCCTGATCTCAGTTCAGGTCTCGATCTCACAGTCTTGAGTTCAAGACCTGTGTTGGGCTCCATGCTGGGCGTGGAGACTACTTAATAAATAAATAAATAAATAAATAAATAAATAAAATATAAATTCGTTCTCCAAATACGAGTCAACAAACCTGAAGCTACTTTACTGATGAATCCAAATTTCATAAGGAACAGTACTTTCTACAATTCCAAAAAGAAAGATACTTAGAAGCAGGGGGAACTTGGTGGCTATGAGGAGCAAATTCATAGATTATTTTAATGCCTTAATTGGGGGGGAGGAAGTAGTTCAATCAAAAGATGGTTTTGAGACACATGTTACAATTGCAGGCCCATTAAATGTGAAAAAAAAAGGAAGAAGCATGGTTCATATATTCATAAAGCATTTCTTCTGAATAGTTTGTTGTGACATTGTTGATATGGTAATCATCTTCTGGGCCAGGTGTTTCTGCATACATGAGTTTTTTAAATAAAGCACGGTTTCCTTCAGATGAATCCAAAATAAGACTGCATTTCATCTAAGATTTCTACACATCTTTTTTTGAAAAAATAGAAAAAAACTTCCTCTCCTCCCAGAAGTTCCTGGAAACGTTTCCACATTAATCATCACATTTAAGGAAAAGAATTAAATTGCATAATTAGAACATGAAGACTAAATTATTTTCAATTTTGATTTATTACCTGAGGATCAAAGAGACATAATAAGTATCTGACCTGGGGGTGGGAGGGCCACATTTCCTTAGGTTTGTGGAGATTCTCAGCCTGTGCCAGGTTGGCATTATAATTCCCTTCCCATTAAAATGGAGGAGGAGGTTTTCTACCGGATAAATTATTTTCTACACTTCTTGGAAGCCAGTAGGACTATTTGGAGATTGTGGGTAAAAGGAATGGTTGTAACTAATTCCAAAATATAAGTTTCTTCCATTTCTGAAAATTCCTAAGCCTCCAATATCTTTGTTGTGAAACTGAGATAATAAAACATTTTGTGTTCACAGTATGGTCTCTAAAACAAATTAAGAGTTAAAAGCATTCAGTTCTTGAACTTGGTAATTCCACTTCGATTTGAGGGAAAAAAAAATCCAAAACTCTTAAAAGAAGTATTGGTACTTAGGAGGAAGAAGGTAGACATTTTGTTAAATCCTGCACTTTCACAGAGGCCAGTGTCTCTGAAGAAGCAGCACTGCTCTGGTAATGAGAACATCAGGGAGATGCTCTGATGACAGACCACAGTCTAAGGGTTTGGCTATGGTGAGCAAGGAATCCGCACCAGCACAGCTCCTGCATTGAATTGTACCTTCTAAATAAGCAATTGGTAAGTGGAAAAAAAAAAAAAAAGCATGACAATCTCAATGTTTCCTATCTTTTTTTAGATGAAAACCTGTTTTGTGCTAGAACTGGGGATCAGTGTAACATCACTGCAGACAAATAGCTAGAGAATTAGACCTGATTTTAAGTTCTAGTTTTGCCGTTTATTTGCAACATAGCCTTATATTTCTTAATATCCCTGAGCTGGCCTTGGGTTCCTCATCTCCTTGTTGTGAGGTTTAAATGAGAAGTACCTGGTACAGTCAGGTACTCAAAAAATAATGTTAAACTAATAAATGAATGTTTTAAAACTGCCTGGCCTACAGGTGCCTACAAATATTAAATCCCTTTCCCTTTGGCACACTGATGTTAAACAGAAGAGACGACACAGTACCATAGACCCAGATGGGTTTTGCAGGTTTGATTCTTTTTTGATCCAGAAAGCATGACTTTTTGGGTAAGCATTACTTTACTATTTATTAACCATCTGTATTATTCAAATCATGCCAGCAAAACTCATATGTATAGTAATCCTATTCTTTCCAATAATTCTAGCTTATATTTTATCCTTATTTGGTTTATAAAACTTATCCCTGCAAATAACTATGGTTTATTTATCCTGTAAGATTTATAGATGAAATATTACTCACTTAATTTAACAAATGAGAAAAACTGAAGTTCAAGTTGGCAAACAAAGCTACTTAGTGGTAAAAAAAAAATGTTTTATGACCCTACATCCAGAATTCTTTCTTTTGCCACATGCTAGCTTCAAATTCCCACTGTTCTAGAAGTTTCCAATGTTTATGATAAGTGATCTTCTGTATTAGATGGTCACAGAGGCTGAAAAAAAAAAGAAAAAAGAAAAATCCACACTTTGCACAAAATTTAACTTTGGATATTAATGTAACACTAATACCTTTCATAAGCTAAGCTGAACGCTTTAAAAATAACACAGTCTGTCAGCCTGCCTCATATGGAGCACTAAGCTTTCTAGAAGTGTGTATGGTCAAGTTAAATTTATTAGTCCCTAATAAAATAACGAGCTCAAAAGCTTGGAGGGTTTTTCACAGAATAAAAATAAATGAGCATAGCCTACCAAGGCTAAAAAGATATTCTCTTAACTTCTGCTAAAGAAAACTAGCAACAATTTGCCAGAGGGAACAAAAACAAGATTAGAAGCTGTCTCCACAGAGGTAGTGAACTTCAAAATCTTGACACAATAAATAGGCAATACTTAAGGTTGCTATTTAAAGTAAAAGCCTTCCTTTTTCTTCTCCCCCTTTCCCTGCAAATCCTGTTTGTGAGCGGTAAAACAGTGGTTCTCAGCTTTGGCTGCACATTCAAATCGCTTGGGGAGCTCTAAGAACATAGCCAAACCTGAGTCTCACTCCTAGAGACTGATTTAATCAGTAGAGAATGCTACTGGGCATTGGAGTTTTTAAAAACTGTTCAGGGGATTCTAATATGCAGCCATGGCTGAAAAAACACTACTTTAAGACACTTTCTTTGGAACTTCATTGATGGAATTCCAGGCTAATAAGATACTAATATTTATAATGTATATGCTACATTTCAAGAATTACATTAAGTGGCTTTACATTGTGTTTCAGCAGCCTTTGGGTAAGGTGTCTAAAGTGTCTTGGACAAAATGTAATTTACTGGGTCTTGTAACTAAAAAGTCTGGAGGACACAGCAGAGCAGAATTGGAAATCTTAAATCATGTAACCAGTGTCTTACTTCTCTCCCAGTCTGGGTTTCAATTTTTCTGGTTGGCTTTATTCTAAGACCAGATGTCCCTTCAGAGTCAGAAGATAAATCAGTGACTCTTAACATTACATTCTTCTCACATTTGAATCTGTAAGAGGAGAGCAAGGGTTTCTTTCTCAGACTGATCAGAAGTCTCATTTGCTCTGATTGGATCAGAGACAGTTCAAGATCCCTGAGCTGAGGCTGAGGCTGTAATTTGCACCCAGGCCTGCCTGATTACAGAGTTCATGCACCTTTTACTATATATCACTGCCTCAAGAAAACACTACCAATTTGATTAGAAGAGAAAATATTTCTCTTCTAATGAAGAATTTGAGAAAGAAGAGATCCCCAATTAAGACTTTGCTTATATTTCAAAACCTCTTCCCCACTCTGGCTGGAGGTATTCCCTTTCATCTCTGCTTTGCATCCATTTGCCCTCCCTCTTCTTGCTCCGGAATTAATTCTGTCCAAGGGAAGACCCAGGCTGTGTCCCAGGCTGGAAACCTCAGTGACAAAAATAACAACCTAACCATTCACTGGTTCTGAAATAATTGACTTTCACATTTATGTTTTATACACTTGTTTTCATTTCCTGTGGCTGCCATAAAAATTACCATAAACAGAAAATTTTTTTTGCACAGTTTTGGAGGTAGTAGTCTGAAATCAAGGTATGGGAAGGGCCATCCCCCCTCTCTGGGTGCTGTAGGACAGAGTCCTTCCCTGCCTCTTCCAGCTCTGGTGGCCCCATGCACACTTTGGACATAGTCCTGTAGACACAGTCCACAGAGTCCTCTGTGTGTCTGTGTCTTCTTTTCTGGCTTTAAAAGGACGTTTGTCCTTGGATTTAGAGCCTACCTGAATAACCAGGAGGATCTTATCTTGAGATCTTTAACTTAATTACATCTGCAAAGATCCCTTTTCTAAATAAATTCACGTTCACATATTCTGGGGGTTCAGACATGGTTACATTTGAGGGGAGCATCATTTCACCCCTTATTGTTCATTGCTCATTGTTCCTCAGCTTCTAGTCATTTTATCCTGGGAAATAAAACCTGTCTGGGGTTTTCACTTCAAAGCGTTCCGCGGCCCGTCCCAGGCTCGAGTGAGCTGCAAGGGAAGGAGTAGGACGGGCCTCTCTGTGGAGAAGGGGAACACTCAGCTGTGAGAACAGGAAGCCCCGTAAGCATGTCTGGCTTATCAGCTGAAGACCAAAAGTTACTCCTCAGGGAGCAACACACACCACTGAACTTTATAAGTAGAAGGAAAACAGAAAAGAAGAGGCATGGTTCCTTAGACCTTAAAGTTGAAGAGAATGATGACTGCGTAATAACAAGAGCAGTTAGCTGTAGAGAATTTGAGGGCGCACCTACAGAATAATATTGTATAATATTATTGTATCGAAACGCTTTTAAATCCGAGTGACAAGAACCCGACTCAAGCTGGCTTAGGGAGAAAAGAAAAGGGAAGCTATTGGCTGTGAACTGGAAAACCTAAGGATGTGCTCATTACAGGATCAGCGGAATCCAAGGATACAAATGAGGTGAATCCATCAGGAATTTGTCTTTCCTTTTCTACTGTTTTTCTGACTCCTTTTCTTCTGTGTTATTGCTTCCCTGCCAGGCGTGCCCCCTGCCATGGTAGGAGAGATGACAGCAGGCCTCTGCAGACTTTCTCAGTCGTCAGTATATTCAATCTCAGAAGGAGACATCCTCTTTCTTGGAGGTTCACTTCAGTCCTGCGAAATGGACGCTGATTGTCCCTACTTGAAACAGGGCCTTTCCCTTTGCTAAATTACTGTGTTTACAAGGATGAAGTACTGTGATTAGTCAACTTAACATCACGGGGCAAGGTGATTCCTATTATCAGAAAAAAGGAAGGGATGTCAGTCAGGTAATGATAACGGAGACCCCATTACAACCTCTTCAAAAGAGAAAACTTCCCTAGACTCTTACGTTAGATGCATACATCAGTCTAAGGGATCAATAAAAGTAATCATAGCCTGCTCCAGATATCGAAGAAAGGAAGAGAAGAGGGAGGGCATTTTGCTTAAATGATGATCTCTATAAGGTCAGTAGGACGAGAGTGCGTGATTTGTTCACTCTAGAAGGATAAAAATGTTTTTAAAATGCAGTAAGATTTAGGAGATTTGGGACTTTCATCTAGTTCTGCTACTTACCAGCAAATAATATAATTTCTGAGGTCCTTTTTGGGTTTAAGACTCTAAGGATTATACAAATGAGAGAAGAAAGCGAGCTCAGTTCTAATGCTTAAATGCCAATTTTCTTATCCTATCATGAGACGATGGGATGACTTGAAGTGAAAGGATGTTTAGCGAACAACCAGCAGAAGCTAAATTCAAACTTTTGATCTGCTCATTGGTACACCTTCATTTTTTTTTCAAAATTCCAACTGTGAGGAAAGTCTTACAAATGATAGCCAGGATATTATTTATTCTGCACCTTCTCAAAAGCAGGGAACAGAATTACACTTTTTACAGTAGGACTTTTAACTCTGCCAATAAGTTGTTCTCAAAAAGTTTGACTCTATTTGTGGTGTGAATTTGTTTGTCTTGAATCAGAGTAGGTACCTGTTAAAATTAGAGGTTGGAATCTGAAAATATCACTTGAGCAAATGGTTGCAAGTTATTTATTTAAAAATAATTCACCATTGTATGTTCTCACCGGGTCATTTCGATAGACTCTGCTGGCTCATTTGTGTTACTTAATTTCTTAAAATTTTCCATCTTCACTTCCAGCTTTCTCAAATCCAGTTTTTGGATATTTATTTTGTTCTAAAGGAAGAGAGTTAAATTGCTAAGATGCATCATTCCCAGATCAAAAATACCACGAAAGAAGAAAAGTCATTTCCTTGAGCACCCTCTGCAATATTGATTTGCGTTTGCCTCCTCTGTCTTCCTGACACGAGAGTTTCCTTCATTCCACTTAGGAACTAAACACAACCATCAAAGAGTCTAAAACATAAATCGCAAAGCCATAGTTGAGTGTAATTTCTTTCTTTCCCTGGGACATATCCTCTCTTAGAAATCTTCTTCACCTGTATGGGTTGCCGTTGATTACATGTCAGTTTCTGAAGCAAAGTTTTTCTACCAGCTCTGCACTGAGGCTGTGACCCTAGCGACGAGGGAAGAAAAATGCTAGATCTGATGATTCAAGAATGTATCATCATAGTCCTTTGTTTTATTTTTTATCTGGGCAGGAGGTGTTGCTTGAAATGTTAGCAAGCAGGAAATAGCCGGTTAGTTCGATCATCAGATACCAAATAGTTGGATAGGATCCAGTGGCACATCAAAGGTATTTTTCAAAACTTGAATAGCTTATCTCGCTTCACTTTTAACAAATGTAAAGTTACTATGAAAAAAGAAAAGAAATTTTTTCATCGAGCACCCACTTTGTGCCGTAGGTGCTTTATGTTTTTTGGCCCCGTGGAAAAACTTAAAAGTATTATCCACACTTAAAAAAGGAAGAGAGAAAGGTGAATTAACTTAGCTATGATTACACAGTTAGAAACCATCAAATGCCAGATTCAAAGTGTCCCTACTCTTAGTCCCACGTCCCTACTCTTTCTATTGTAACACATTGTCTTCTTTAAAAAAAAAGTAATGATCATAACCAGATTTACTTTATTTTTGTTACCACTCAAAAACAGAAAAAAGAATACTGCTTGCTGCCTGCATGAATATCTAAAAAGAAAGTAATTGCTAGGTTCTGAACTAAGTAGGAATACAGTAAGTAGGGTAAAAGCAGAGGTGAAGGGCCAGATTCCAAAAGTCGCATTCAAAAAGCTCCCTCCTGAGTTTGTGGGAATGTAGAGAGCTCTGAATTGAAGAAATACTGAAACTTCTGATAAAATATGCAGTAAATGAATCATGGAGTCATGATATAATCATATCATGGGGCGGGTCCTGGGATACCTGAGCTGTTCTCATCAGCGTTATACAGTGGAGATTCATGGACCAAAGAAGGAATATTTACATATCCAAGTGTGTAAATCTATCCATCTAACACGCATTTAAAGATGCATTAAACATCCAGGAAATCCATTCTGTGAAATGACTCATGCCTCATTAAATGCTCCCATACATAAGCAGGAGTCTAAAAGGCAAATTCACAGATATCAAGACAACTGATGTGCCCCCTTTTATTCTGTGAAATTCAGTATTTCCAAAAGAGTGCTGGATTGTTTCTGGAAGTGCATGGTCAGGCAGGGTTTAGTTTTGTTTTGTTTTGTTGTTGTTGTTATTTTAATTTAATAGGTATATTCAGGGCTACCACATAAAGCTATGTAGATCGTACCCTGCTCCAAGGCACTTCTTTGGAGTAGAGACTAAAATACAGTCTTACTTTGGCTCACCAAGCCCTGTGTCTTCATTCAGAGCTAATCCAGGCCAAAATCGTTGGGAGGGGTGGCAGAGTGGACTTTTTCTTAGCCTTATGTGCTAGCTAGAGGATTCTATGTTATACAAGAATTTAAATTTGTATTAAAAAAAGCATGACCAGCATATCAAATAGTGATATGCATTTCCTTTTCAAAATAAATAGTTATAACTTAAATTCAAAGTGTAAATTAATTGCAAGAAAAATATTAAGAGACTAATACAAGTGATGACAAGGCAAACCAAGGAAGAAAGTATGTAAACAATTAAAATCTGGAAGTCTCTGATACTGGGGAGAAACCAGTAGCTTTGGAGTAAGACAAGTAGGAGTTCCATCCAGGTCACTTAATTGCTCAGTGGCAGTTTTCTCCCCACCCCTAAGTAAGAAGGTTCACTCCAAACGATTGTAATGAGAATGGAGTGAGATAATGTCTATAAAGCTGTCAGCACATGTGAGTCTCCATCCTTCACCTTTTCTTGTGCAATGCCAAGTCTAAATCTTCAATCACCCACACTAGCTCCCAGCTTGTGCATAAGTCCTGGGTATTGGTGGGTGTTATAGTCAAAAGGATGCTCCATTGGTCCCAAAGTAATTAATCATCTCAGCTGTTTCTGCTTTAGTGCCCCATGACTCTCATCTTCCCTCTAGCCCACCCCACTCCACTGCCTTACCACCCCACAGTGATTGTACCAGGGGGCATGTACAGACAGACACACACATTTACACACACGTTTGCACACACACACTCATGCCTGAATACTCTCACATAATCACACATAATTAGGTTATACACATACACACACGTGCAAAAGCAATCCACTGTGGCTCCACAGACCTACTCACCATTTCTTCAATATTTCCTTTTTAAATTCTTTTGTTCACTTTATACCTCACCCACAATTCCCTCTTATATCTCTTCCTACTTAAATCTTCTCTGTCTTATAAGGTCTAGTTAAAATACCAACTCCCCTATTAAGTCTTTCATCATAACAAAACAGGATGTGACCTTAACTTCAAAAATGGTGGGGTTTTTTTGTTTTACCTTTACTAAGGTTATAGACACATTCTACCTTATGATGTAATTACTTGCATTGACTATGTGTCAGATTATACAGTCTTGGAAGTCTATAATCATGTCTTACTTATCATTTTACCCTCTACAGTCATGGCCTTCATGACTTTGAAGAACTGTAATCTTAGTTAATTTTCATGAAATAGTTAGGCACTTCCCAGTTTCCAGGAACCGAGACATATTTAGAATACCATCAATGACTTGGAGATGGATATTTTAGTGACAGACAGTTAAATTTATTTAAATATACTATGTTCAGCCTGGGCAAGAGACAGGATCTAACTGGTTCTGTTGATCCTTATCTCGTATAAGGGTTATATTCATTATCCAGTTAGCAGTGGACAGGGATTTGGGGTCCCAACTCAGCATTCCTCGAAAGTGGGCTGTGGGTACAGTGAGCCCTTTGAGGAGTATAGACTTCTTTCCAATACTTGCCTTGGGCCTCCTGTTTCCATGACCCATTCTCCAGTCTGGTATCATTCAGCTTCCAGGCAGAAATTCAGTTGAGTTGTATATTTTTATAAAAGATAGCAACATTAAATACAAATGTATCTTTATAAAATATCCACATAAATATTGATATAAAGAAGATCTAGAATGTACCTCCAGTTTCACCCTGTGGAGCTGTAGAAATCCTGTGCATTCTGAGATAAGCTGGCTCCAAATAAGAGGAGAGGAACCACTGACCTGGGTACACTCATCCTCTTTTCCAAACTTGTCCATTAAATAAGTCATTCTTCGTGGAAGTGATGAGGCTAAGAGGAAGGAGAGATGTGGCAAGTTTATTTCTCCCATCCTTTTTTCCTGAGGAGGGATGAAGTGGAAATTCTTTTTCATCTCTGAAAACCTGAAGAGTGGGAAATAAGTACTTTTACTTTTCTCTTAATTCATTCATCTAAGAAGTAAGCCACAGGGGTATAACAATCTCACAGAGGAGAGGGGGTCAGAAGTCCAGAACAGAACCAGAACAATCTTCCCTCTTTCAAGGGACATTTGCCCCCAAAACTAACTTTTACAATCTTAGGTCTTTTTCTCAGACACTGATAAGCAGTTTATCACTTGCCTCTAGAATGCTCTGAAATGATTTCTATCAGACTTGACTAGCCCCCAAATTCATACTCAACACTATTTCCCGTCTCAAATTATGTGCCCCAAAACTAGTGTATCAAGATGTTTTTTCTTGCTTATTTTGGCCCATGGGAAGGAATAATTTATCCATGTGCACAGGAGAAATATTGTTTTCTGTTTCCACCCAAGAAGAAAATAAGGACCCTGGAGCCTAAGAGAAGTAAAGATATACTTACTTGTAGTCATTAATCTAATTGAACACAAGTTTCTTATTCAATTCCTCTTGCCTCTCTGTTTATGGTTTAAATCCGATACACTTTAAAATTTTTCCAGCATTAAGATATCGCAAAAACTGTTATATTTTTCAGAAATCCATTTTAGTCAAAAAGAAATGTTAAACCAAGTTATAAAGAGAGAGCTCACGTGACCACAATACATTCATTAAATGTACGTGAAATCTATTGACTCAATAATTCAATTCAGAAGCTCTATTAGATGCTTGTCATAGTCAAGAGATACTTATGCCAGTAATTAGTAATGGAATATATTTAGACTGTAGGATTTATGCTGATGTGCACTGGGTCTAGAAAAGCAGTTGGCGCAGAAAGACTGTGAGGCCCAGGATCGGAAGCCAATCATGACGTCAGGAAACACAGGCAGGAGCACAAGTAGCATAGGAAGAAATGTCCCATAGGTACTGTGGCTCCATGTACGGAGGCTGGGGTGTTGGATTCAAGTGGAGAGAAGGTCTAGAGCAAGGTTAGTAAGCCAGAATTATGTTTGGAGATATACACAGGCAAATGTAGACTCCTTACATTCGGGCAGAGGCCAGGAAAGGAGTCCGGGGGAGTACTACGGACCAAGAGACAAAGTAGAGTAGCCAGGGTACAGGATCTGGGCAATAATAATGTAAAAGTAAGTCAAGGCTGTCCTACGGCATAGTGGGAAGTATCTTAAAGTGATGGGAGAGGGTTCTGAACTGTGTGCTAATCCTCAAAGTTAGGATTCTTCAGATGAAAATGGTTAATTATTACAGATCTTCAGAAATCTCATTATTTCAGTACCCTACAGAGCTTTACCACCAAGACCAAATTCATCCTTATTAAAGGTAACAGTTCCCATTTTACTTCTCTAGTACTCAATTACCTGGAAAGGGATGGTCATTATCTCCTCTGTATTACTGAATGAAAAAGCAATATAGAGAATGATGCCCATGGTCATGAGCTCATATCTTCTTATTCACAGTCTTTTACTTTTCCCACCATCTCGACTCCCTGTTTCTACTGGCAAACAGAGCAGAGAAATTACATAATTACCTGGACAATTTAAACCAGAAGAAGGAAAAAAAGAAAAATAGGTGATTCCCATGAATGACATGAACGCTTTCAAAATTTTCCTGAACATGAAATATTTTTACTTTTTCCTTTTCTTTTATTCTCAGTGACCTCAGACAGGCACATACATCTATCTTTATGGAGAATGATTAACATGGACTCAACTAGGGAGAAATCAAATTATACAGTTAATAAAAACTAAAGCTTCAATCCATGCTCAGTGACAATGTAGCACTAGGGAAAATTAATTACTAGATTTTGGAGTGAAAGGAGTCACATACATCAGGTTTGAGTTTAGCGTTAGGATTCGCAGTAAATTTCAGTTCTTCTGTGACTGAATTTTTTAAAGTGCGAAGTCACTCATAATCACGTGGCTATTTTCCGTAACAGTAAGTGGCTTTTTTAGCAGTCTAATTAGAATTAATTCTTAAGTTGCTTGGATTTTTGTAGGAATCTTTTCAGATTCATTGTGTAAATTCAAGTCACTCCCTTCATCCTAGCTAGGAGCAACCACTGGTGCAAATTTATTAAAATTGCTCCTTTTCACAAGAGTGTTTAAGTGATTTTGATACTGCTAAAGAGATTCTCCAAGTGCCCCGATGCTGAGAATTTATATATAACCATTGTCAAATAGAGCCTAGTATAGTATTTAAGAGCTAAAATTAGTTGTCAGTGGAGGCAGATTTTTAGCAGTTGAGCATAAACTATTCGTTTGTAGGCTTAAAATTATAGTGTATTTTTTCTAAGTTATTTCACATGAACTTCAGAAGTTCATATTCTCCTGTCCATTTAAGTGGCCCTGAATAAACCGAGACAACAGAAAATCATATCATGTGTGATCTTTAGTCTCTCTCTACTCATATGATCACAGAATCATTTTGAGGGAAGAGACTGTACAAGTTTGAGCACAGCCCTTCACTCTTAAAGGACCATCCATCCTTTGCTTGAAAACCACTAGCTGCAGGACTTTGTTACCCAGAACACTGCCCATTCAATTTGGGTGCATTTCTAATCCTTTAAGGCTGATCAGCCTTGCCGGCCAGATAAATTCATCAGCTTCAATCTTGGGGTGCTGCCCTAGAGTTAACTGTAAATGATGACTTTTGATATCTCTTTAACCACTCGAAGACAATTATAAGGGCCCTTCTCATTCTTTTCCAGATAATTCAACCCAGATTCCTCTCAAGTTTCCTCACGACTGGATTTTTAGTTCCCACAACCACCCTGGACACAGTGTCAGGATGCAGTTTTATCAGTGTCTGTTTTCAGACACAAAGCCCAAAACAAAGAAGCTGATCATAAAGCTATAAAGATCCCTTAGGTGTAGGAGAACACTAGATGTCAACCATTCCTTGTGTTCACTGCAGGAAAAGAGCTGGTCATTTTATTAACCCTTTATTGAAGTAGCTTAACAAAATCTACCTGTAACTTAAAATTATACCACAATGTTTTCCTCTGTGATTTCCATTTTCGTATTGGGCACGCTAACGTATATAAATTACATGGCTCTTTGGCTTAGGGCTCTGAACAACCACTTTGGAAGGGGGAATTATTAAGCTATCCCTTTTCACGGGACTTCTCAAGTCATTTTTTGATACTCTTAAGAGAATCATCAGTAAACAGAAAAGAATATTCTGATAATTATGCCTCCTTTTTGTAGACAAAATGAAAAAAATCAGTTGGAAGGAAGCACATCCTTTAAATAGAACTAGGTTCTGGGGGATGCTGCAGCTGTATCAGCACCATTTCTAGAATGAACTACTGTCCAATGAACTACCGCTCCACTCTCATCTCTCCAACGCTGCCACAAGAATGATAGAACTGGTTCTTTCTTTCCCTGTATTTGTGCCTCCAACTTCTAATTCTGTCTTCCCTTACACTTCTGGCAAGAATATCTTCTCTTCCTAAAGAAGACTAAGAAACTAAGTGCTTTCTCTCTATAATGTGATAAGTATTTTTCTGTTTTTTAATGTTTTCTTCTACACAGCGACCTTTCCACCAGTAGCCTCTTGGCCTTATGTGTTACAAAAGCTGCAAAGAGCACTTCGGAAGCAATCCAAATGAAATAGGTACATATACTTAAAGGTGTTTTATTTAGACTTAGAAGTTTATTTATATTTGTCTCCACAAATTCTAAGCAGTATTGATCTATGTACTTGCCAGGATAAAACAAGACAAGAAACAAATCTTACCACCTAAAAAACAATTCTCATGAGGATAAAGTACAACTAAAATATCTTTAAAAGCTTCTTCATCCAAATGCATGGCAAATATAGCTCTACTATAAATGCAAGGTACAGTGAATTTTGGATGAGAGTTGACAAACCACCAAAGAGGACATGTCAAGGTCTTATATAGTGCTGAGTAGGTTTCTGAACAGCGTTTAGAAATTTGTGAAATAAGTTGTATGAATTATGTGTCTGCCAGTTTTTATTCTGGTACATTCTCCTAAAGAATACCAAGTATGGTGTTTTGGCAATGATTGATTGGGTGACCAAAAAATTTTCTTAAGAGGAAACGAGGTCCAAGGACATGAAGTCGCTTTTGAAATCTAGTTTTATCCTTAATAAAAAATAACTTGATAGAGTTATAAATGCACTCAGTCTCATTTTTTTTTCCTGCTGTTAAATAAGGATAGTAATCCCTACCTCTTATATGTTGTTGTAGCGTATACTAGGTAATGAATACATAAATTTTACCTCCTTTCTTCTTTGCAGTATGTATGGCCTCAAACTTAACCATAAGTTGCAGAATTCATAATGGACCAGGAGACAGACTTATCTTTAAAATGAAAAGATTTATAGAGATTTTATAGAGAAAATTTCTACTGATTAGTATTTCATTTCATCTCCAGTTATGGTCATTCTCAATACCTGAAAAATTACTGTGAAGTCCATCATCAATAGCATTAACACTTGGTTCATTCTCTGTCTTGCTACTATTTTTTCATCATTTTCTCATGAGCTGCTCTCTTCCAAGAGAATGAACAAAGAAAAGAACATTAGACTTTATTAACATCTCTGGTAACAAATTTAATGGAGACTTTTTGAACTATGGATCGAAGTGAGATCAGGCTCCCAATTCAATCCTTGACAAGCTAAAATCCGTGGAGGCAAGCACAGATGCTATCCAAGTCAGAATTTCAGACCTTGGGGAAATGAGTGTCGGTACTGGGGGTGAGCTGCACATGTAGTTGGGATAATGCCTGGCAGTAATGGTGGGGAACTATTAAAGGACATTTCAGGGTTCCTTAAATGTTTCCAAGTCTTCAATATCATCAGCACTTGTGTGCCTCCATGCCAATTAAAAATCCACAGAAATGTGCTTTATAGACAAATGAAATGGTGGCCTTCAGGTGAGTGCTGAAACAGCGGTAACCTCCTCTCTTGAAATAGCTAACCTGTTCTTTGCCTCCCTAAACCCCTAGAGTGAATGCAGATCACTTTTCAAAGCTCTTAGATAGGAAAGGAACACTCACAAGATGGGAAAAGATACCTGCAGGGAAGGAACAAATGGGAAGTGAGAAAACAGCAGGAAAAGCTGCCTGAAGAAGTTTCAGTACATGGAAAACTATAAAGCCAGTGAGAAGTTGATCTTTCATTATTGTAACCAGCTGAGAAAATTCTGCCTCTAGCATCTGCTAGTAAGGGTGTGAAAGAGAGAAGACTCGTTGTGCCAAACTTAGATCCTACTCATGGCTGATGAGTCCTAACTTTAGAAGGTTAAAAAAAAAATGAGGACTTTGAAGGCTGAAGGTTCGATTAACTTCAACATGAGCACAGAAGCTTCCTTAATGAATTATTTTCCCGTCCTTCTTCTTCCTTTTCCTTCTTCTCACCCCCCTTCTTTCTCTTTCAGAACATTACAAGGATCACCTTAAAACAAAATTCTTGTAGTTCAGATGCAAACTCTCTTCTTCAGCTGAGAGTTAATATGCACTTTTTGAGCAGGAACAGTGACTATCCTTGGGCTTCACATCCCCCTTTACCCCGTAAGAAAAAAGCAATTAACCAAGATAATATTGCTATTCATATACATATATAAAGAAGTACTAGGTATAGCATTGTGGTGCTGAAAAGGGAATAGAGTTAATCAGGAAAAGCTTCTTAGAAGGAGTAGTCCAGAGTATTAATTTAAATGCAGAGAGATATACAGGATGTTAATAGGAGGTATTGAGGATTTTATTAAAATGCGATTTTCACAGCAATGCTCAGCATGCAGAAAGTGCAGACCCATTGTGAGGTAACATAAAACATTTATCTGGACTAAGAAGGCAGTCAGGATAAGATTTGGAAAAGTGAAATAATGGCCTTTGTTGGACCACAGACATGAGAAACCTGTTTCAGTCAAGAAATAATGAAAATATATAATAGCAATGAAATTTAAACATTTTATATTAAATCTTTAGTGACTCTATATAGTGAGAAGAAACACATTTTGTGTTTAAAATCTAAATTTTAACAACCCAAATTCCATCAGACTTCCCTCATCTGTTTTTAGAGCTATGGTTTTCCACACTCACAGAAATATTTGTGAAAATCTTTTCTTGAATAATTAATGATAAGAACTAGGAACTGGAGTTAACACCAGCTATGTTGTTATATTGAATTATGATCCATAATCATCCAAACCCCAAAGTTGCCCATAGTTGAAGATTCTAAAAGAAAGTAAGGGTATAGATGTATATTTGACACCCCATCTACTCCCCTTAAGTTCATCATCTAGCAGGATGAATCACATCTTTGGATTTTGGAGTTGGTAGATAGGAACTTCCTTATGTTCTGGGCTTCATTCCTACATATGCAACATCCATTCAACCTGTTAAATAAAGCACATTTGTAATTTTTCTTATCTCCTCAAATCTATATTTGCTCAGCTGCTTCTTCTTGGCATCTTGAACAATATAATTTGCTGTCACTGATTTTCATATGTTACCAGGATAAATTTAGCATTGGGGTTTTTATATGTAGATTTGCATAGATCTATGTATATCTTAACAGAAAAACAGCTATATTTAGGGCTAGAATATTAAGCTCACCAGCAGGAAACAAGCCACGGATGATGATAATTTTTAAGAATTTTTCAGCATTTCCTATGAATTGGTATCCATATGTAGATATTGGCAATAAGATATAGAATGATGCTTTCTCGTGTTATTTCAAACTGTAACCCAGTGTATATTGGTTGTAAATAAATAAGAGTTCATTGAAAAAAAGTGATTGTTGGTGGCAAATATAGCCTTTCCCACTGTTCCAACTCCTGCATCATAGGCTAATACAGAATATCATTCAATCCCAAGGTTTCCTAACTACTTCTCTGAGTCCTAACAACTAAATATGTATGTCTTTTTTTTTTTTTTCGAGAGAGAGAGAGAGAGAGAGAAAGAGCACACGGGGGTAGGGAGAGAATCTCCAGCAGGGAGCCCTCTCGGGGCTCAATCTCAGAACCTGGGATCATGACCCAAGCCAAAATCAAGAGTAGGGCACTTAACCGATTGTGCCACCCAGGCGCCCCCAAATTCACATGCTTTTATTAATATATTTTGACCTCCTGGAGCATTTTTATTGGTAAAAGTTTCTTCTTTCCATTCAACGTGCTTGCTGGCATTCCTCTAATATCATCACCAGAAGCATGTTTTAAAGTAAGGAGAGGAGAATGCTGACTTGTTCCCGTTCTTCTGACAGCTGAGAGCAGTGATTTGGGTCCTGCCTCCCTCGACCCTTGTAGAACTCAGGACAATAGTCTGGGGTGAATAAGGTCAAGCATTTGAATTTTATAGCATGAATTATTCATTACCTCCATAATGACTATTGCTTAAAACAGCACCCGTAGTGATGTCCATCATGTTTCCTGCACTGCCCCACCCCAATCCTACAGCAGACTAATATTTATTGCAACACCTCTTGGTTCATGCTTGACAGTGCCAACATCCTGTTGTTGATCAAAAGTCTTTCAATAAGCTGAGACATTTGTTCTGGCATTTAAGTCCCTGCTCAATCCAGTCCTAAATCAAGATCTTCCCAAAGCCATTTTATACAGCACCTTCTCACAAACTCTCACCTCATAAAATTAAGGCTACCTAAATATACATTTCTTAAATATACAAATACTCATAGCTCTGCAATTTTGATTATTTAGGCCCTCTACTTAAAATGGTCTTTCCCCCCAGGCTGTGAGCCTACCTAATCCTGGTCTTTTTTCAGGCCCCAGATAGAGTTCCCATCTCTAAGGGGCTGTCCTACCAGAGTACACAGGCAGTACACCCTCCAAAGTCCTGTGCATAAACTGTCCACACCTCTCTTGAGATACTGATCAAACACTCCCTTGTACTGCTACATTTCATCTTTATACCTTGTCCTCGAAAAGATACAATAAGCCCCATAATGTTAGGGATCAGACGTTCTATCACTTCACATCGTTATGGCTTTGCCTATAGTGTATGAATAATTTAATATGTGTTAGCCACTATGCTGCTAATTGTAACCTAATTGCCTTATTATAAAGTGCAGTTTCTAGCCTTTCTGGTAGTGACTAAGCAGTCTAGAAATGAGAAAGTATCCATTTTCAATATTATTATTCCAAAAGAACTAAGTCATAGAAAACTCCAAGAATCTAAGAAAACATTTCAGATTTTTTAAACTGCAACTCAAAATTTCTCTCCCCCCTCCCCACCTTCTGATCTCTGCAGTAGATTCTCCATTGCTTACTCTTGGAACAAAAAGATGCGTCTATGCTCTTCTTCAAATGCCATGAAACTGTGAAAGTAAATTTTAGCTTTTTATTGAAATTTTGAGATGTTACTAGTATCGTTTTTTCATTTGCTTGTCAACTTTTTTTTTAACCAAATGCTTATTATTTGTTGAGCAATTAGGGTTCTTGTGTTGTCCTGAATGCATATAGCCCCTGTCAGAAATAACTTTTTAATGCTAATAACAGCTTTCATGTAACCCATCAGACCCTGTTATTTTGAAAATTGACATGACCGATAATGGGGTCCTTCAATCTGAACTTTTTGGAGACTTACTAGGAGAAATGAATAAATACATTGATACAAAGGGGTTTTTTGTTATTGTACTGATCTGATCATAAAATTATGAAAGTTTTCTTTAGATTTAAAACTTTTAAACTCTTACAATTATGAGACCATTTTGTATGTTTTAAAATATGAATCCCTGCAGAATTCACAAGATTTGGTTTATAGTTTTCTCTCTTATTTTGAGCTATCAAGACTTGTTCTTTGTCTCAAAAGTTCTTATAATTTTGAGCTCAAACTTACAAAATATGTGGGAATTAAATAACCTATTGATTATGCATAGAGCAGATAACACAGAAATTTCTGTTGCATTAAAAGGGAACTTCAAGACCTTTCCACTGTCTGTTTTACAACAAGGAATTTATATTTTGTGGTTAAAATAATGCACACATGCACATCAAAAACAAAGTTCTTTATTTAAATGTCTATGGGAAGATAAATGGAATATAAGATAATGCCAGGAATCTTCCAGTTAATGATAACTGGTTGAAAATATACACTTACTTACATTTTATCCCTAAACTCCTATAGTGATATTAAAGAATAAAAAATTATAAACTAACAGTAAAAGAGAATAGGAGAGTGGGGAAAAGGACAGTTTTCAGAAGATAGAAAGTAGATGGAGGATTGGTGAGTGACTTAGCAGAGTAGAAAAACCTAGTTTATAAACATGTGGAGAAAGGTTCCAATGTACAGATTTGACCTATAAAGCCCTTCAAAACTCAGGATTTAGAAGTAAGCAGAGTGTGTGAGGCACAGGACTGAAAATGGGAATGGACTGAATAATCTGTTCAGGGAGAAATTAGACTGCCCCAGGTTCTTCCTTTAATTTATAAAGCCAAGCTTCTCCTCTGGACAAGTGAGACTCCAGACACAGGCAAGCATGGGCTAAATTTCTGAACACATTTGGATTAATTTAAAGACTGCATACGGAAAGAAAAAAAAAAGTGCATACAAATGTAGCAAAACCAGCAACTCCTTCCCAGTTCAGCCCAAGCATTCTGTGGTCTGGTGCTTACCCAACCCCATTAGTAGACTGGAGGACCCAGAACAAAGTCCTACAGATCCATACAGATCTAGCATTTGGAAGGCACTGCCCGGTCATCATATGTGAAGGATACTAGCTGATTACTGCACTAATGCATAATAACAGCCACACATGCTTTGCTTTCTCCTCTTGTATATGAAAGAACAACCAGGGATCCCCAGACTTTTAAGGAAAGACTCCCAACAGGAAAGTCAGAGACAAAATTAAACAAACATAACAAAAAATCTTCAGGACTTTCCTACCAGCTGTTCCCTCTGCTGGGAATGCTTTCCCTATCTTTGCTCTGTTCAGTCCTATACTTCATTTAGGACTCTCTCTCTCACTCTCTCTCTATTTAAAGATTTTATTTATTTATTTATTTATTTGAGAGAGAGAGAGTGAGAGAGAGAGGACAAGCAGGGGAGAGGTGGGAGGGGAAGGGGCAAAGGGAGAAACACACTCTCCACTGAGCAGGGAGCCCTTTGCCAGTGCTGTGCTCCATCCCAGAGCCCTGGGATCATGACCTAAGCCAAGGCAGATGCTTAACTGACTGAGCCACCCAAGCATCCCATTCAGGACTCTCTTAACACAAAATAAACTTTTTTTTACCATTATATTTAAGATAGCTTTACACTCCCCCCATGACTCAATTCTCAGTTATCCTGTTTCTTTACTTGAATTTATTTTTCTCCATATGTTAATTGCTACACTGATATTTTTATATATTTATGTATTTGTTATTCATTTTCCCTACTGTATGATGAACACTCATAAAGGCAGGAATTTTGCATATGGCACATAGTAGATGCTTAATAATTATTGTATTATTTACTTATTTGTCTACTTATTGGTTTACTAAGAATAATTAACTCAGATAAAACAAAACCAATGTGGGAAACACAATTTTTAAAAAATAATAATTCAGAAAACTATGAAAAGTTATAGCCCAAAAACAATTTAAAAATATTAGGTATACAAAAGCAATAATTAGAGAAGAATAACTCTTAAAAATTCAAAATATTAAAAATAAAATATATAGTTCAATATAACACTGCGAGGAGTTGGTAAAGAAAATCTCCAAGAGAGTCAAGAGAAATGGGAAAGAAAAGGTAAGAATGTAAGAGGTCAATCCTGGAAGTCAAATGTCTGACTAACAGAAATTTCTATAGTAACAGAAAAAGTAGAGAGAAGGGAACAATTTAAGATAAACTGCAAGAATGTTTTCTGGAATGGAAGGAACAGTCTCATGATTGAAAGGCCCTCCAAATGCTTTATGAACTAAATGAAAAAAAAAAAAGCCATCAAAGTATTGCTTATAGAATTTCAGAACCTGGCGCCAAAAGATTTTCTACTTATATAAACTTCAAAAAAATCATATGGAACTAAAATAAGTTGGAGGGTATACACATTTTACACATTTTATTTTATTTTTTTCATTCTAAATTTATTATTTGAGTACAGTTGGCACACAATGTTACATTAGTTTCAGGTGTACAATATAGTGATTAAACAACTCTATACATTATGCTGTGCTCACGACAAGTTTAGCTACCATCTGTCACTGTACAACACTATTACAGTACCATTGATTATATTCCCTATATTGTACCTTTTACTCCCAAGACTTATTCACTCCATAACTGGAAGCCTGTATCTCCTACTACCCTTCACCCATTTTGCTCATCCCACCCATTCACCTTCCCTCTGGCAGCCATCAGTTCTCTGTATTTACAAGTCTCTTTCTGCTTTTTGTTTGTTTGTTTATTCATTTGTTTTAGTTTTTTAGGTTCCACGTGAGTGAGTATACACATTTTAAAACCTAAAAACAATATTTTATATTATTAATGAATGTATAAACATTTAATAAAACTATGAAAAACTTTCATGAGAATATTAATCCAAAATCATGATAGTAATCATCTATGAAGGAGAGAGGGAAATAATATTTAGGAGGAGTACAGAGATAACATTATTTATATTTATAAAATTTTATTTAAAAAATGACAGCAAGCAAATATAGCATAAGATTTAATGAGTCTGAGTGATGGGTATAATGATTTTGTTGTACATACCCTCTACGCTTTTCAAAGTTTTTGAAATATTTCACTATTGAAAACAAAATAATGTAAGAGATCAGAAAAAAGAAAACAGGTTACATAAAAAATTGTAGGAAACAAAATGGTATCAGGTTTCTTAACTGTTATAACAGAAACCAGAAGATAAGGGAGAAATATTCACCCACTCTGAGAGGAAATCATCTTCAACCAAGAAGCATATATCCAGCCAAAATATCAATCAATTAATATAAAATCTGAATGAAAACACATAAGGCTTAACATCATTCACCTATTCTTAGGAAACTAGTGAATTTTGTACTCTGTGAAACAAGGAAAAAAACCTAGTAAGAGACTTGAGAGCTGTTAAGAAAAATTGCATTGGACAATTGTTAAAAATAGCAAGACACGTTTTCTTAACTGCTATAGTAGGGAAGAGAGGTGTCAGTACAGAACTGAGCTCAACTCCAAGTTAAACAGGCAAGAAAGATTTTATTTATGACTTTTGCAACAGGGGAGAGAACTTAAATTCAATTCCACTGAAACAAAAGTTGGGAGGATTTGTAAATGCTGGGCTGAGCTAATGGAAAAGTACCTGAGGGCACTGTGGGGGAGGTTAGTCAATGTGATTAGGCCATCTGTGTTTGTTAATTGTTTCTTCTCAGAGTTAGGCTTCTACCCATCCACAGAGACTGAGAGATAACGATGCTATCTTCCTTGACAATTACATTTCAAAGAAATGGCTCCCAGGGCCTTGAGAAAGACATTCCTGAGTTTTAGAAAATTTACATCTTGAAGGAGCAAAGAAAGAATTTATAATTGCAAGTTTTCTAAAGAAAATGTTCTTAGGAAAGTGAGGTCAAGGCCTGTACTCAGGAAGAAACCTGAGTTTAGTCAAAAGTTTAGTCAAAGTGATGGGAATGTTGAGGTCATCTTAGTCAAATACAGGCAACTGGGGAATCCAACATAAGAGAGAACTAATGATATTAAGTGAAGTCCCATGTCCAAATTTATGCATCAATTGCATAGACCCTGATGAGAGCAGAAGCCTGTGGGATTCCAGTTCAGAGGTCTCCAAGAAAAAACAGACAAAAAAGGAATCTATTGGTTCTAAAGTGTTAGACCATGTAGAAGTTAATATTGAACGAGTTTTACAGTTCTGTTGGTCAGTTTAAAAAAAATTAGTGATAGAAACAGTACAGAAAGACAGTGGAAAAAATGCCACAAAAATGTAAAGAAATCAATAACAGATAACTGGAAAATCCCCAAATACTTGGTAATTAAAGGTATATTCCTAAATAACACATGGATCAAAAAAGAAATCTCAAGAGAAGCTAAAACTTATTCTGAATAAATTAAATGAAAATACAATATATCAAGCTATGCAATGCAGTGAAAGCTGTGCTTAGAAGGAAATTTATAGAATTGAATGCTTATATTAGAAAAGAAGAAAGATCTAAAATCAATAACCAAGCTTCTATCTTAAGGTACTGGGAAAAGCAGGGCAAATTAAATCCAAAGTAAACAGAAAGAAAAGAAATAATAAAAATTAGAACAGAAATAAAGTTCAAAACTGGAAAAGAATGGAGAAAATCAGTTAAATCAAAAGCTGGTTCTTTAAAAAGATGAATAAAATTGATAAGCCTTTAGCCACACTAAGAAAAAATTAGAGAAGACACAAATTACTAATATCAGAAATGGAAGAGGGGATATCACTACAGATCCCATTAACATTGAAAGGATAATAAAGGAATATTATTAACAACTCTATGCCCACAAATTTAATAACCTAGATAATCTAGACAGATTCCTTCAAAGACACAATCTACCAAAACTGACACAAGAAGAAATAGACAATTTTAATAGGCCTATATCTATTAAAGAAATTGAATCAATAATTAATAACTTTCCAAAACAGAAAATACCAGGCTCAAATGGGTTCACTGGTAAATCTACCAAACATTTAAGAAATCATACCAATTTTCCACAATCTCTTCCAGAAGATAGAAGCAGATGGAAAACGTTCTAGCTCAGTCCATGAAGCAAGCATTAACCTAATACTAAAACCAGACACAGACACTACAGAAGATGAAATACCTCTCAAATATATAGATGCAAATAGCTTTGACAAAATATTAGCAAAATGAATCCAACAATGTACGAAAAGAATTACACACCACAACCAAGACGAATTTAAGTCAGATATTGAAGACAGGTTCAACATTCAACAATCTGTTAATGTAATCAGAAAGTGTAGACACTTTTTGTTTGGCCATTTGCAGGTAGCTCCACTCACAGGCTTTCTTTTAAGATTTATCGGGCCTGAGCCAGAAGCTAGTCTGCTGTATCTCCCAGGTTGCAAGGGATACTTTGAAGCCTTTGTCAATAGACTGGAAAGAAAATTACTCACTCCCTCCATGGAGATCACGTGACTCATTCCATAGCTCACTCCAGAGGACTCATCCTTTCAATCTCTAAACCCCTGGCCACTTCAGCTGAACCCTTTCAGGCGTTCGGTGTGAGTGAGTGTTCAAGGTCACAAAACCTGATTTAAGATAATTTCTATGCAGAATCTACCTAGTTAATCCAACACCTCGTTCTGGAGTGAGAATACTTGGTATTTATTATCTTGCAGCACTATCACTGAGAGTGAACTAATTCCATTTTCTACCACTGACTCTCTCTGTTAGGATTCATCTTCCCTTGACTTGCTGTGTAACAGAATGTGTTTGTTTCCTTTTAGTCATTCTCTTTCTGGAAGACAGCATGTGTCTATGTGCTATTAATAGGTCCATGCTTGTGTGTGTGATTATAAGCTCTCTAAGTGCAGAAATCTATGTTCCATTCCATTTATAGCTACACATTACCTAACATGCTGAACTTCATCTGAAGAGTTGTCGACTTACTATCTCCACCCTGGAAGAATTTTTAATATTTCCTAAGAAATATTATGAACAACAAATATTATGTTTTATTGAGTAAAGATCTTACAAATTTTAGCTTTAGCCACATTATGTTAAATTTTGCCAAATTGAAGTACAACTTTAAAATTTACATGTGTAAAAGGTAAATATTCAGAGGTTGAAAAAGTAGCTGATTTAAAATAAGATGAACTTCACATGTTTAGATAGTTAAATCACTCCTTTTGTAATATTTTAAGTCCCCACAAGTAAGGACTCTTCAGTGCTACAAATAATGTCAGTCATTGATAATTTTACTAATAAATATTTTTATTTATGTTATTGTAGTCAAGCAGACTTCATAAATAGATTCTATAGACACATAACTTTCAAGTGGAACTAATAGTTTTACTTGGGATGCTTCCTTTCTGTCCATAAAATATGGTGAGGGGAGGGGGGAAAAACCCACATTTCCCATTGGAAAACTCCAAGTCAGTCCCAAAAAGCTGACTAACATTTATAAAGTAATTCTCATCCTTATAAATTACCTTGTTGCAGGAAACAGACCTTATCCTGACTTTTAATATTTCAATGCACCGATCTTGGTGGATGGAGAATGGACCAGGATGTACGGTGACTTCAGTGACACCTGCACCAGACTGGGCCCCAGAAGACCATCGCTACATCACAGTCTCAGGGTGTTTTCTGGAGTACCAGTACATAGAAGTGGCTCACAGTTCCCTCCAGATTGTCCTCGCAGTAAGTGTTGACCGCCAACCACTCCTAGTGCTTCTGGAATTGTTTTATTTCCCTGCAAATTTAATGCACACAAATGGAATCTGGATAAAGTGTGGCTATTTGCTTTTTTCTAATTAAGGCCCCATTCTGTAGGGATTTGTCAGGTTAAGCCAGGGCATAGTAAAGTGTCATCAATCAGTAAATCAGTAAATAGGCTTTGGCATCTTCAGCATTTTATATAAGAAATCCAACCAGTCAAGGTTTGATCATTTGGCTTTTGGTAAATAAGACTTTTCCAAAGATTCCTGCAGAAAGATCAGAGAGTCTTCACAACTAACATGCTACAGTGCCTAAATGTGTAAGATTTCAACGGACATTTTTCCTCAAGTACTTCTTTCTGCCTGTGCGTCTAGCCCTGGGAATTCTCCTCTCCGTTTACCCATATTCTTCTTCCCAGATTTTGCCAGAGTACAATGCATCACCTTCTATCATTTCCCTGCTTTTTCAAAACAATTCAGCTTTTCATAAATTCTACTTATAGGACTATCATGCCTCCATTTTTCATAGTATTAAACTGATCAATACCCCTCCTTCTACCGGGGCGTTAGGAGTTTGTATTTGTATACAGTATTTATAGAACATATTTGTATAATATATGGCTGTTATATAAAACATATTATTTTGTGGGGCATCTGGGTGGCTTAGTCGGTTGAGCGCCCCACTCTTGATTTTGGCTCAGGTCATGATCTCGGGTTATGGGGTAGAGCCCCGGCTAAGGCTCTCTGCTAAGCAGGGAGTCTGCTGGGGGTTCTCTCTCTCCCTCTCCCTCTGCCCCTCCCCCGACTCATGCTCTCTCTTTCTCTCTCAAATAAATAAATAAATCTTTTAAAAAAATGTATTATTTTATGTTGTATCACTATGACAAAGAGATTAAATAAACACATCCTTTCCTCTAGAAGGATTTTTACTAAGGTTAAATGCATAATTTTGTAGGATTTATAAAGGCAACTTTATTATACATGTTTCCATCTATTTCTCATATATCCTGTAGGTACAGATCTACATATATTTTTCTTAGACTCCATGTAGATCTGAAACTGCTGTGCATAGCCTTAAAATTGTTAATGACAAATTATGCAAATAGAATCTGCTTTTTGAGTCTTTCTTCAGTCAATTACTTTGGAAATGATGTTAACTCACAATTCTTAAATAATAAGACATAACACGTTCTGGGTAGAATGGCATCAACTAGTTCACATAAAATTCTTCTGGAACTAATAAAACCATGTGAATGTATATGTATTAGATTATGTAACTAATACATAGTTACTAATTTTTAAATGAAGAATGTTTATATACACGCACACATACACATACACACACATAAATTACAGTAGGCTAAGTATTCTGTGCTAGTAAACATTACTAAATCATTGTGACTAAAAACCATAAAGGTTTATTCTTGTGGGTCAGTAGAAAGTTCTGCCGATCACTGTCAGTAAGAAAACAAGGCTGGTGGGGCAGCCACCATCGCAGTCATCGTGGGTTGCCACGCCAGGGAGCACAGGTAGATCTGGACTATCTACACTGGCACAAAAATGCTTCTCCCTGAGAAGAGAAGATCATTGTTCACAGTCCATTGTCTAGAACTAATCACACAGTCCCACCCAACCGCAAAATGGCCAAGAAGAAGGGAGAATGTAAATTTTGGGAGATCAGCATAAATTATTTCCACGGTATTTGAATTATGTTTTGGCTAAAGCATTGAGTGATCTCCCTTGAATATGTGCAACCAGAGACACTTCTTAACAAATACACCCTTCTACAATACTCTTAAACTCTAAAACTGTTCATTTTAATTATCTTGAAGTAAAACTAAGTTAGATTTGATGGGATGGAAAAAGTCATTTCATTATTTAAAATCCATTTGGATGAAGTATTCATTCTTACAAAGGAAAAATAAAACGTTTCTGGTATTTGGGGACAGATAATATATTAGAGGGGGATTTTAGATAAAACATCCCTTCATTGGAAGTCCCTTTTTTACTGTACCCACGCATTTTGGAAACTTCCACTTATAGGTCAAGGATGCTGTAAGGATATAGTTTAAGTGCATGGATAGTTACATGTGACTGTTTTAGAGAGTTAGTTGAATTAATGTGTGTATGTATAAACTATATTCATAGATTTATTATACCCACATAAAATTTGGCACACAGGTAATTTGCATAAATAAATAAATAAATAAATAAATAAATAAATAAATAAAGGACATGAGGCTGACATACTGCCCAAAGTAAAATCATCTGTAAATGCCAAGTGGCTAGAATGCAAAGATGGAAAGAGTGCCCCGAAGAGCAGATGTGACTGATAATTCAATCTACTAGCTCTCACTGCTGTCTACATTGTCCCTATTTGAGTAGAGAAATAGTTTGAGCAAGCCATCACAGAATGTGGTATCTTTTTTTTTTTTTTTTAAGATTTTTTTATTTATTTATTCGACAGAGATAGAGACAGCCAGAGAGAGCGGGAACACAAGCAGGGGGAGTGGGAGAGGAAGAAGCAGGCTCATAGCAGAAGAGCCTGATGTGGGGCTCGATCCCATAACGCCGGGATCACGCCCTGAGCTGAAGGCAGACGCTTAACCGCTGTGCCACCCAGGCGCTCCAGAATGTGGTATCTTTACTTCTCCCCTTTCCACCTGTTCTTCCGCCCGGCGGCGCATTTTTCTTTGGCAATGCTGACTATGGATCACCTGACAGTCAGTTAGCAACAGTGTACCCAAGCCAGTTACCTGGAGAATTTTCAAAACCCTTTTTGTCTTTGGGCTTGCTGTTGTCTAGCCAGCCTCAGGCTGAAAGCATCTGCTGTACAGAAAACCTAGCATATCTTAACTAGAGTTTTAGAATGGAAACCAAGATGGGACTTACCGTGAACAATTTTTTCTGCCTACTAATTGGAAGCCTGCCAACTAGATTTTTCTATAGTCATTCTGGTCACTTCTACTATCCTGATTAAGAGATGAAATGGTGTCTTCAATCTTTGCTCCTCCCCTTTTCATGTTCCCCAAATAATCCCCCAGACAATCCAACATTCAATTCAGTCGGGTCCAGTGAACCCTTCCTGAGTGCATGTCCCCTGCTGGCATCTTGAGAAACAAATGACAGGATCCCTGACCTTGACAATGTCACAAATCAAAAATAGGGTGAGATTCTTCCTCAGGATACAAACCAGGTGCAAATAGGTATATTTTGGGGAAATGGTAGACAGAGAATACAGTTTGTGCAGTTTCTGGTGTAATGTCTTCTTAGATCCACCCCGTTTTCTGTAAAGTCAGCTAAACTCCTGCTTCTCCTTGCTTCCACCAGTCTTTGAGCCGCCCTCTCTTCCAGGATGTCTGGCTGGGATCTGCTTTCCCAAACTGCTCTCTCCCAGCTACTGCTCTTGACTCACTCCAAATCTCTCTAGCTCCTTTCCTCCAACTTTGCCCAGCCTTTTCTTTTTTTTTTAATGATTTTTTTTTATTATATTATGTTAATCACCATACAGTACATCCCCGGATTCCGATGTAAAGTTCGATGCTTCATTAGTTGCGTATAACACCCAGTGCACCATGCAATACGTGCCCTCCTTACTACCCATCACCAGTCTATCCCATTCCCCCACCCCCTCCCCTCTGAAGTCTTCAGTTTGTTTCTCATAGTCCATAGTCTCTCATGTTTCATTCCCCCTTCTGATTACCCCCCTTTTCTTTATCCCTTTCTTCCCCTACCGATCCTCCTAGTTCTTATGTTCCATAGATGAGAGAAATCATATGATAATTGTCTTTCTCTGCTTGACTTATTTCACTTAGCATTATCTCCTCCAGTGCCGTCCATGTTGCAGCAAATGTTGAGAATTCGTTCTTTCTGATAGCTGAGTAATATTCCATTGTATATATGGACCACAGCTTCTTAATCCAGTCATCTGTTGAAGGGCATCTCGGCTCCTTCCATGATTTGGCTATTGTGGACAATGCAGCTATGAACATTGGGGTGCATATGGCCCTTCTCTTTACTACGTCTGTATCTTTGGGGTAAACACCCAGTAGTGCAATGGCTGGGTCATAGGGTAGTTCAATTTTTAACTTTTTAAGGGACCTCCACACTGTTTTCCAGAGTGGCTGTACCAACTTGCATTCCCACCAACAATGTAGGAGGGATCCCCTTTCTCCACATCCTCTCCAACAATTGTTGTTTCTTGCCTTGTCTATCTTTGCCATTCTAACTGGCGTAAGGTGGTATCTCAGTGTGGTTTTGATTTGAATTTCCCTGATGGCTAATGATTTTGAACATTTTTTCATGTGTCTGTTAGCCATTTGTATGTCTTCATTGGAAAAGTGTCTGTTCATATCTTCTGCCCATTTTATGATTTGTTTATTTGTTTCTCGTGTATTGAGTTTGAGAAGTTCTTTGTAGATCTTGGATACCAGTCCTTTATCTGTAGTGTCCTTTGCAAATATATTCTCCCATTCCGTGGGCTGTCTCTTAGTTTTTTTGACTGGTTTCCTTGGCTGTGCAGAAGCTTTTTATCCTGATAAAGTCCCATAAGTTCATTTTATCTTTTGTTTCTCTTGCCTTTTGAGATGTGTCGTGATCGCCCAGACTTTTCTTCACAGATTCCTGACCCCTGGCAATTCGGTTTTCTGCCAATCAACTCCTAGCTGATTTGGAAATTAGCATTCACAAAGGCCACATTTGCAATGCACATACATAAGATATCTTCCTTCTACAGCCAAAGGAAGATGAGTATAATATCCACATAATTGGGAAGAGGGGCTATTAATCACACAGCCTCCAGCCGAGCAGAGAGGACCGCCAGAACACCGTAATGATGAGCCAGGTGTGAGACTTCTAGCCTTCTCCTCCTTCAGTAGCATTTTCTTCTAGTTAGTATCAGAAATTGCATTTAAAAGGAATACAGGTGTGCACAGCTTTAATAAAACAACAACAACAACAAAACCCACACTTACAAAATAGATCGAGTAAATATGTATGGAGAGCCAGGGAGGAGATGAACTACAGAGAGAGTGTTGTTCCCATTACAAAAGAATTAAGCCGAATTCTTCAAACAACATGTGATTGCAACTGCTTGGTTTACAAAATGCGTTCACAGGAATTAAATCTTTAGATTTGTGTCACAGTCCTGTGAGGCTGCAAAACAGGTGAAAAGCCTTTCCCAAGATGTCTTAGCTAGTAAATAGGGAGGATGGACTTGCTGACCCAAGTATTCCTCTGATACCAAGGCTAGGAATGAGACTTCAGCCTGCGAGCCAGCAGCAACTGGTTGAAAATGGATTCCTGAAACCCCCAAATTCAGAGTTCTTCAGTGGCAACGAACGCCATGATTAATTAGCCATGTCTGCTGTGGGGGAGGGGAATGGAGGTGTGTGTACCTCACTTCCCATGACCAACAGGATGAACGTGGAAATGTAAATAAATGAAGCTTTAAGGAAAAATATTTATAGCAGTAAGGAAGTAACTTTATGTTTTAAAATATATGTTACAGTTTCAAATAAAACATTGGAAACAAAACAAAATAAAACAGAAACAAATACTTAATCCCTCTTTTCTCTGATTCCCTCCAGAGGACCAATATCTCTAAATTATTTAAGCTAAGCTTCCTCCAACCAAAATTGCTGGGTTTTGTTTTCCTTAATTTCCTTTACTTCCAACACACTTCTAAGTTCACAGCAGATTGATTAATATTTTTAGGATACCAGCAGAGGATACTGGTAAAAACGTTAATAAGCTTACTATTTTCCACAACTATAAAAATTGGCTAAGGAACCATATACAAATTAACAGGAACATCATAAATGACTTTAGAAAAGGTTCTAATACCTGGTGCGCTGTTCATAGCTAAAAACAGGATCACTGTCAAGTTCATCCTTCAGTCATGTCTATTCCCTATTCAGAAAACTTTGTATTTTTTAGAGTACGTAAAATAATGGAAATCATTGTTTAACAGATGGTAAAAAAATTTTTTTGAAGATAAAACGTGCCTTCACATGGAGGGAACCACATATGTTTCCAGTTATTCCCAGTTAATGATATATATTTGATATTTGGCTTGTTAAGACTTGCTTGGGAATACCATTGGTGAGGAATTTTCAAGACTTCAAAAGACTTTATCCAAGTTAATCTGGGATTGTGCTGGGAATGGTACAGGAATATTTCTTTGGATGTTGATGAAGTGCATGGTGCATGGACAAAAGTGAGTTGCCTTATTGCTCACACTGCACTTTGATGCCTTCTTTAATCTGGAAAGACATATTCACAAAGATTTTGGTGGTCAAAGATTTGGGTCCTGATTTTAATGTACTTCGTGACATTGCTATTCAAGTAGTAAATAGTAAATCTGAGTGACGAACTTGCATTGTTTTGAAGGGATGCATGTTTTTAAATGAAAGAAGATGAATTTCAAGTCACAGTGGTATTCAAATTTCATTGTATGGGTTTCAAAGACTATTATGGCTCTTTAAAAGATATTAATATTTATAATATGTCAAAATAAATAGCCCTTTTGCAACTATTTAAAGTAATGACAAGGGGTGCCTGACTGACTCAGTCAGTAGAGTATGGGATTCTTGATCTCTGGGTCATGAGTTGGGTATAACGATTAAAAAAATAATAATAAAATGCATTTTTTAAAAAAAATAAAAATGAAAAATATCAAGCATCAATTTCAAATATACAGAGTTTTTAAGTGAATTATTAAAAATTCTTTCAGGTTATATGGGAGTGGAGATGCTTAAAGGCCTTTAAGTATCAAATTACTCTAAAACAGCGGTTCTTAATGCTGGCTGAGAATAGAAATTATTTACTCACTTGTTTAAAGGATTACCATAAACATGACCTACTTCTGGAAATTCTGTGCCCTTAAGGCTTGAGGTAGGACCTAGGTGGGTGTCGTTTTGAAAATTTTCACCAGAAATATCAGTGCCTTCCCTTTCTTTTCACTACTGATCCCTCTATTGTCCTGAATTGCTCAGAAACACATGGTGTTTGGTGAAAAAAAAAAAAAAAAAAAGAGATTCTGTAATACTAGTGGTACCAGAGCTCCAGTTGCTCCACCAGCTCCTGGAAATGACTTTGAGAGTCATTTCCCTTCCAGGACTGCAGAGTCTACCCTGTGATCAAGTACTGAATCTGTGAACTGACTCTGCATCTGCCGTACCTCCACACCAAAGAGTGAGTGCGTGTGGAGCCCAAACTGAGTCTTCTGATTCCTAGTCCAGCGTCCGTGACTCTACAGGTTTTCTTCTTAGGACAGAATTGCTTGCTGCCTGTGATGGAAATGGACAAAATAACAAGCACTTGGTTGCTTTCCTAGCTCCTAGGATGGTCAACAGCTTTGCCGCTTGGCTTTGAATGTCATACATGCTGCCCAACTCTAGTTCTCCTGGGTACTCAGATACATAGACCTACTTGTCAAAAGGCAGTAATAAGAAATGAAATAAATGTGATTTATCTTTCTGTAACATCAGAATAATTTATACAAATACTCACAAAAATATGGGAAGAAGAACCAAATCACCATTTTGAACACAGGATTTTTCCAGTGACAAAGTTACTGAAATCAGAGAATGAAGGCAATAAATAGCTCAGGAAAGGACATTTCTTGGCACAGTTGAGGGCTGCAAAACATATAAACAACAGTACACAAATTAATTTTAGAGCCTGAACTGGGCTTATTCCTAAATAGTAAGAAATACCAAGATGTACTGATACTTCTGAAATGGGCACGTGTTTAACATTCTAACCTACTCTCAATTCCTCTAGACAATAATAAAGACACTTTGACACTGTCACTCATAGTGTAGGACCCTGATGTCTTATCCACAATTATCAATCAAGTTTTGGTAAAAAAATAAGCCCTGAGTAATCAGTTCTCATGGTCTTTTATTTCTGAAAAGGTGCCCTTGTAAATTAGTGAACAGTTCTGCGTGTCCACAAAGAAGCAAAGTGCAAGAACTTGAATAGCCTCTAAAGTCAGATTAAGTCTAAGACATTTTTTGCTCTTAATATTCTCTGGTATTCCCTCCATGCAAAGTCAGAAATATAAGGTAACATATTCACAGTCTTGGAGTAGCAATCCTTAAATCTTACACTCAGCTGTATAATAAACTATTTCATAATTATGAACTAAATGAGATAATTCTTAAGAAATTGCCTGAAAACAATAAAGGTGGTGTTATTTCTTTTCTCCTTAGCTCAGTATCTTCCATTGCTTATTGAGAATACTATGATTTTTTTCAGATGAACTCACAGTGATGTGCAAAAATGAACTAAATCTCACTAAGTTTACTCACTCCCCAGATACGCCTGTGATTCTTACAGCCAGTGTGATACTATGTAGTGTACCAACACACTAGCCTACACAGGGGCAAGTTTTATCCCATATCAACCATTATCATCAGTGTGCAATATCTGCTTTTCTACATAATGTTTGAAGCATTTGCTTACCCCGAAGCATAATATCCCTTGATCTGTGAGAATGCTTAGCACACCATGGACTAAAAATGCCAGTTTATTTAAGAAGGTAGTGAGGATTATTAATTGCTACAAATTACCAAGAATCAGGTTTTCTTTGAAAGGTTTTCTTTGTACATGAACCATGTACAATTCCATTTCCTATATTTAATCTTATAATTATAAACTTAGCTGAGAATAAATAATAAGGCATATTAAATCAGAAGTTATTTCAGAAAAATAAGTATATGTAAATATAGTAAAACAGAGTAATTTTTGAAAAACATGACAAGCTATTGGCCTTGAACAAAGGGTTACCATCTTCCTTTGTAATATATAATATCATTGTCTTTTAGGATGTCTTTCCTGTCATGATCATTTATAATGATAAAAAGTTTTTAAGAAATAAGTCTTTGATGGCTATTTCCCTTTCACTGGAACTTCTAAACACAGTGGCAGGATAATAATAGTGGAATGTGTCAGTGTTTTCAAATAACAACAAGGCATTCTCAAAGGAAGGATGTAAAGACGATTGATAATGACAGCTATAATATGAGGGATAATTTATTGTTTAGCATGTTATACTTGAATGAAAAAGAATAAAAATATGGGCAAACACACTTGAGCTAAATAGTGTTTACATAGTAGAAAAAGAGCCATCTGTAATGTTCCTCCTGCACCTTTTGTGTTTACCAATCCTATAAATAGGAGTTTAAACTCTGCTATTCTCGACCCACACATTCTTCTAAACAATTGGGTATATGATTCCAAGTCTTCACTCTCCTCCTGCCTATTCCTGCCCTTACAGCATTATGGTTGCTTTTGCCCCAACTCTATCATTTGTTCTTCTCTGACCTTTGTTGTTCCTTTCTGACCTTTATTGTGACTCTCAACCCATTGTCGAATTCCCTGAGAATCAAGACCACGACTTTTTTTTTTAGAAAAGCAAAAAACATTTTACTAAAACGTAAGATCTACCGAAGTTTCCAGACAAGCCATACAAAATGATCACAAGCTTCATCTTGAAGGAAGGATTCTACACTTGACAGCAAAGTCCCGGTGTTATTAGTGAGGGCTGTGATGTTTGTTTAATGTTCCCATTTTGGTTCAAACAATCAAGCTTGTCCATGTACAGCATCTAAATAAACTTAGACTTGGCTAGAGAGCATATTGTAAAGAACTAGTTAGCTGCTTTTAACCAATGCAATTAAAGCACCATAAAAAAGGGGGAAAGGTTAGGGTTAGACCACAACTTTTTGCACACATTTGTCTATCACTTGTAATTTCCTGCTAACTTTATTCACAATATTATATCATTATGGTACCTAATGAGGCAGCTACTTGTCACCTGATGATTTTGGTTAATGCTAATGGCAAATATGGCTGCAAAGTCAAGGACTTAATTAGAGAGTATCATGCCTCCAAGGACATTTTGGTTTTCTTTATCTCTTCTTTTATTCTGAAATCTTTACCTTGCTCCCCTCTCCTTATTGATTCTTAGTCCTCCACCTTTTAAGTTTAATCAGCTTCTTATCAGCAACTTTATAAATACAAATTGTTTCTTTTACCTCCAACTATCCTGTGTCTTCCCGTCATTTATCTTCACTTGTCCGACCCATTTTCCATAACTCTATTGATTTCTTTCTTCATCACAGAATTATGGGCAGATTCTCTCTCTTTTTTCTAATTTCTAAATCTTACAAATGATATTTGCTGTAATTTTATACCATTCTCTTAGTTACATATCATGTTTAGGTTGATTTAGTCCTAATATATGTTACAATGAAAATCAATTTTAAGTGAAATTATACTGTGAGGTACAAAAAATTTCCGTGTCAGTGACCCAGCAGTTGTTCATGTATTCATTTTCAGCACTGTGCTTCGTTCACAAATTTAGGAAAGTCTGTGTTGCTTACAAATTAAAAGGCTTGAAACAAGTTGTCAAAGGAGGTTGAATACTAAAAAGATGGTAAAGGAGTGGCCAAAGCTAAATGAGAAAATATGTCTAGCCACTCCTTTACTGTCCTTCAATTGTGAGTCTGAGGTCCTGAATTAGAATCACGTGGCCACATGGTACCCACTTTTTTTTTTTTTTTTTTTTTTTTTTTTTTTTTTCAAAGCTTTAGAGTTGCTGTGGTACTTAATCTGGAACTGAGTTGGAGGGACTTGAGAATCATATTAACGAAGATATAACTTTATGCATCATCATTGTCACTCTAGCGTATAAAACAATTTCACACATAAACCACTGTGTTGGGTCAACCAGTCTGTGAGGCAAACAGAGTTAACTGTGAGCACCCTGCCAGTATGGCTGGAAAAATTATCCGAACAGTTAAGTTATAAACTAAAGAACTATTGAAAACTCTATTTCAATATCTCTGCATGAACATTTACCTGAGATTAATCTTCACTTTTATTTTCTTTTTGTGAACCATTGCAGATTCTTTTTCCCTTTAAACCCCATATGCTTACAGATGTTAATCTCTAGAGAAGGACCTCGATTCTCCCACCAAAGGCAGTTTGTTGCTTGGCTTTGCTTCGCAGAGACCCAGTCAGAGGCTCTGATGACAGTGTGCTTGTCAGCTTTGTTTCATGAATCCAAAGAGAATGGAAGTCATCAGAAGCTGAGCCTCAAGCACCACCTGTGCCTCTTACTGGGGCCTTTCCACACCAGGGTTGGCGGGGGTCTCCGTCTTTCATCATTTGGTTCACTGACAGAAAGAGAAGGGAGCTGTTGCCCTCTGAGGTAGCACTCAGCAGACTGCTCTATTGCAAAATAAACAAACAATATATTTTTAGGGCACCACCTGCAGCAAGCAGCTGTACCAAACAGAGCAGAACCACGAAGGATGTGATTTGTTCCATTTAACATGAAGCCTTGAGGTTTAGAAGAGAGGGAGGAGAAGGTTCTATGTATACAACCCACACATCCGCAATTTCAACTGAAGCTGATTTTTTTTCTTTTTTAGATTGGAATTGAAGTATCATTATATCTCTCCTCCTTTCCCACCCCGCAACCTCTGGTTGAAAACAATTCTATTATTGGGGTTATAACTGTTAACTGAGAAAATCATTTTTCTCTGCCAGTAAACTTCCTCTTCCATTCAAGGGCAATTTTCTCTCAGGCAACCTATACTTAAATGCCAACATCTGCTATATCTAAGCTGTATATAAATGGTGTCTGGCATTTACATGATGCCAATGACATGATTAGAGAAACTCATACACTTGGCTTACATAGAATTTTCTTCTTATCTTATAGCTTTCATCTATTTCAGTCCTCCTTCAGGATCTGTCTGCCTCTCTAAATGTGCCACGCAAGTCCAAAATACTCTGAAAGCTGAACTTTTAACTCTTATCCTGATCGACAGTCAACTCTTGTATTAACTCCTACCTTTCCGGGCACTAAAGCTGTACAGGGCCTCATGATAAAATTCCCCCATATCTGAGTTGTCTGAGAACCCAGAATTTTGAGGCTGAGGCAAGGGATATTTTAAGTACTTGCTTTTTTCCTGGATTTAAAAATCTCCTCATTCTCTTAATGGCTATTGATTCTGACCTCACAAACCAAAGTCACCATTTCATTTTGAGTTCTTCTAGGTGAGCAGGGATAAATATAATTAAATTATGGATGACTCTGGAAGCAATCCAGGTAGTTACAAATTGAGGTCATTTTAAGTACAGAGAGGGACAGTTACCTTTAATATTAGATTGGCCATCAAGAACCATATACTGTTTAGCTTTTTCTTGAAAACAGACACATTTTAAAAAGAGAAATTGGCCTAAAAATCTAAGAGGTGAACTTGAATGCCATCCTTAACCTCTCTACCACTAACTAGATTCTTAGTCTGAAGGAGAAAAGTCTATTGACCATCTTTTTGTGGCTCATTAACGCTCTTTGGTGGGACTTACAGATATTGCTCTGAGATTCAGAGAGGTGAGATGAAGGAATTTCAAATCTGCAATGATGCATGCCTCTAGCTAATAGAGGAAATCAAATCCTGTGAGCCACGAAACTAAGTTTCCTCTATTATTTTCACTTGCATCATTAAGATGATGATTTTTTTTTTAATATTGGGCACAAAATAAATTCCTGCCAAAGTAGTCTCCAAGAGTGTTGAATGTGAGAACTGCTTCCCTCTCCTTCACCTTTCTAACATATTAAAAGAAATTTTCTGGAAAAAAGCCCAGACTGGGTTTTGCTAANTCCTTCACCTTTCTAACATATTAAAAGAAATTTTCTGGAAAAAAGCCCAGACTGGGTTTTGCTAAATTATGTCTGCTTCTGAATCCTTGTCGATCAATCAAGTTTCTACTTTATGACTTATGGGACAGTGCTTTTCACTGGATGTCGTGGAAACTGGAAGAATGAAGGGAAGCATCCATATTTCCAAAGAACAGTAGAGCACCTTAGCCGGGGCACTTTTATGTTCTACAAAAGTAAGAGTCAGTTCGACTGATCTTTTGTTAGTGATTATAGTAGACCAAATATTCTTCAGGGGTCTCTGGGGAATAGTAAGAGAGATAATAAAAGAAAGAGAAAGTCTTTGACCTTGAGGTTTAGTGAGTGTGGAATGAGGGAGAGGAAGGAGTAAGGCAGGTGTAACTGGATATTGAATAAGGCTAAAAAAATGTGGGTTGTAAAGGGGAGGATTCACCATTTCAGAAACTGTGTCCAGAGGGTACAGAGACAAACATTAGGCAGCTCCCCCAAGCTTCAGTGTCCTCATTCCTCATCCGCAATTGGCATAACTCATTGGGTTTATGATTATGATTATTATTGGGTTAGGTGGAAAAAAAACACACAACCTGAAATCTACCCTCTTAACAAATTCTTAATTGTACAATCTCATTCACTGTATGTACAGGGCTGTACAGCAGATCTCCAGAACTGTTTTGTCTAGCTTGGCTGAAACTCTTCCTACTCACTAGCACCTCCCAATATCCCCCTCCCCTCAGTACCTGGCAACACGATTCCACTTTCTGCGTCTGTAAGTTTGACTATTTTAGATACCTCATATAACTGAAATCTTGTAGTGTATATTTTTCTGTGGCTGGGCTTAATTCACTTAGCATAATGTCCTTGAGGTTTATCCATGTCGTCACATATGACAGGATTGCCGCCTTTTTTTAAGGCTGAATAATATTCCACCGTATGTATATACCACATTTTCTTTATCTGTACTTCAGTCAGTGGACATTGAGGTGGCTTCCACCTCTTAGCTGTTGTGAATATACAATGCCAAGTATTTCTTTGAGATTCTACTTAAAGTTATTTCAGATAAATACCCAGAATGGGGATTTCTGGATCATATGGTAGTTGTATTTTTAATTTTTGGAGGAACTTTCATTCTGCTTTTCATTATGGCTGCAGGTGTTGCATTTCAACAGCAATGCATAAGAGTTTCTAGTCTATGTGTCTGTATCCTCACCAACTCATGTCTTTTTTTATCTTGGCCAGATTGACAGTTGTGAGGTGATTTCTCATTCGGGTTTCGATTTACATTTCCCTGATGACAGTGACATTGATCATTTTTTTAAATATACCTTTTAGCCTTTGTATGATTTTTAAAAAATGTCTGCTCAAATCTTTTACCTGTTTTTAAAATTTGGGTTATTATTTTTTTGCCATTGAGTTGTAGGTGTTCCTTATATATTCCAGATTGAAACGCTTGTCAGATATATGCCTTGCAAATATTATCTCCCATTCTTTAAGTTTATTCTGTTGATTGTTCCCTTTGCTCTGCAGAGCCTTTTATTTGATATAGTCCCGCTTGTATATTTTTGCCTTTGTTGTCCGTGCTTTCAGTGTCATTTCCAAGGCCAATATTATAAAGTGTTTTCCCAGTGTTTTCTTCTAGGAGTTTTATGGTTTCAGGTTTAAGTTTTAAATTTTCAAAATTTTAATCCATTTTGAGTTGATTTTTGTGTGGTGTAAGGGCCCAGTTTTATTCTTTTGGATGTCCAGGGTTCCCCAAAACATGTTTGCTGAAGAGTCTGTCTTTAACCATTATGTATTCTTGACACTCTTATTGAAGATCAGTTGACTATATATGTGTGGATTTATTTCTGGGCTCTCTATTCTGTTCCATTGGTCTATGTCTGTCTTTATGCTAGTACCATACTGTTTTGATGACTGTAACTTTGCAATATGTTTTGAAGTCAGAAAGTGTGAGGTCTCCAACTTTGTTCTTATTTCTCAAGTTTGCTCTCACTATTCAGGGTTTTTTGTGGCTCTGTAAACTTTTAGAATTGTTTTTTTCTATTTCTTCCAGAAACACTATTGGGACTTTGATAGGGATTGCATTTCTCAGTGGCCCCCACCTTCCCCAGACTTGGAATTATTTTCTTAATTTTCTTTTCAGATAATTTATGTTAGTGTACAAAAATACCAATAATTTTTGTATGTTTATGTTTGTATCCTACAATTTTGCTGAATTCATTTATTAGTTAGAACAGGCTTTTTGTGGAATCTTGAGCGTTTCTTACATATAAGAACATGTGCATCTGCAAAGGGGGATAATTTTACTTCTGCTTTTATTTGGATGCCTTTTATTTCTTTTTCTTAGCTCTAGCTAGAATTTCCAGGACTATGTTAAGCAGAAGTGGTGAGAGTAGGCATCCTTGTTTTTTTCCTGATCTTTGAGGTAAAGCTTTCAGTTTTTCACCATTGGATGTAATGTTAGCTATGGACTTTTCCTATATGGCCTTTATTATGTTGAGATAATTTCCTTCTATTTCTGGTTTGTTGAGTGCTTTTATCACAAAGGGGTGTGGAATTATTTCAATTTTTTTCTTCTGAATCTATTGAGATGATTACAAAATTTTTATTCTTTGTTCTATTAATATGGTATATCACATTGTGTGGTTTTATAGGTTGAGCCATCCTTGTATCCCACTTGGTCATGGTGTATGATTCTTTTAATGAACTGCTGAATTCAGTTTCCTTGTATTTTATAGAAGATTTTTGCACTTATGTTCATCAGGGATAATGGCGTAGAGTTTTCTTATAATGTCTTTGTCTGGCTTTGTGTTATGGATGAATGTTTGTATTCTCCCCCCAAAACTGATATCTTGAAATCCTGCCCCCCAGTGTGGTATAAGGAGATGTGACTTTGGGATGTGATTAGGTCGTAAGGGTGAAATCCTCATGAGTGGGATTAGTGTCCTCATAAAAGAGAAGCCAGAGAGCTTTCTTACCCTCTCTGCCACATGAAGACACAAGGAAGTCAGCAGCCTGCAACAAGATGCTCGCCCTCACCAGACACCAGCTCTGTTAAAACCAGATTTTAACACTGTTAAAATCAAACCAGTGCCTTGATTTTTGAATTTTTTACTCTCCAGAACTGTGAGAAATAAATTTCTGTTGTTTATAAGCCATCCATCTATGGTACTCTGTTATAGCAGCAGGAACCAACTAAGACAGAAATTGCTACTGTAACAAATGTCTAAAGATGTGAAAATGGCTTTGGAACTGAGTAATGGGTAGAGGCGGTACAAGTTTGAGGTACATGCTAGAAAAAACCTAAATTGTTAGCAACAGAATTTTAAAGGCAATTCTAGTTAAGGCTCATAAGGAAAAGAGGATAGCTATAGAGAAAGCTTCTTCTTCGAGAATAGATATGGATGGGAAAGACCTGATGAGGTCTCCAGTGGAAATGGAGAATGTGCTATCAGACGATGGCTAAAAGGCAATCCTTATGATAAAATGGTAACAAATTTGGGTGACATGTTTATGTTCTAGTGCTTTGTTGGAGATAGAACTTGTGAGTGATGAAATTGGCTATTTAGCTGAGGTGATTTCTAAGGAAATTGATGAAGGAGCAGCTTGGTTCTTCTTGCC